>NC_056485.1:16675152-16681257 GCF_008729295.1 Plectropomus leopardus | reverse complement strand
TTTATCATTAAAGTTAAATAAAGTACTGATAGAATAAAGTTTTTAAAGCACTGTTACAATAATGTTTTTCTTAAAAAGTGCTGTCACTATAAAGTTAAATAAGGTCCTTATATAATAAAGTTCAATGAAGTACTAGTGTATACTTATACACATCACAGTGGAAACACTGGGGCTTTTATTCTGAAGCACCCGGTTTATCTCGGGCCAGACGTGTTGACATTTTTTGCTGTGAATTTGAAACTTTTGGTCAACATTCAAGAGTGAGCAGTTAGTGGAAAATTAAACCATTACAGCGGCGCTGTTAGATGTGAGGATTGATTCACTGTGAGCTGGATATAAGCTAACAGTTCTGCAATTCATACATTAATAATATCTGCAAGTCATATTGGGGCTCCATGGTCACAAATGCAACTTTGCAGATACAAAAACACACGCCTCGCCTGCTCACGCCTGTGAGAGGGAGAGAGCAATAAGAGAGAACAAGAAATCCAAAAAATGCCAAAGAGAGTCTCACTGTAGTGGTTTAAAATAAATAAATAATGTGACAATTTATACTCTGAGATGACTCCCTAAAGCTGAGAAATGGTTTGAAGAGCTGACAACCATATCCCTGTTTTACAAATGCTCTGTTTTTCCTGTTCTCACCCAAAAGTATGAGATTTCAATTAATCCACTTGGGAGAAGTTCTCAAAAAGTTAGAAAAATAATGACTGCTGCATTACAATATTAGTGTCGACAAAATCTGAGTAGCAAACTGGTTCTTCAGAGACCCTATCCTAACGTAAAAATGTTCTACGGAAACAAAACCAAAACTGCACTCTGAGATGTTTCACTGTACATTTACAGTTAGTTACTGACTACCAGTTGCATAATTTTCACAATAAGTTACTGTATTATTTCAGTAATTTATTGTGAAATAGTACAGTTATATCCTATAAAATAATGGAAATAATCACAGCATCTTAATATCTGTATCATTGTGTCATTATACAGTAATTTGTTGTCAAAAATTACCAATATATCCTGTAAAATCCTGGAAATAATCACACCATCTTCTTACCTTTATCATTATCATTTTTGCAGTAATTTATTGTAAAATATTACAGCTACATCCTGTGCAACCATGGAAATAATCACACCATCTTCATATCTGTATTACTGTATCATTGTGAAATATTACAACTATATCCTGTAAAATCATAGAAATAATTAACACGAACAATTGAAGTGTCAATGCTCTTTTTTATAAAATGGATTTATTCTCCCAAAGGAGGCAACACACAACCCATAAAAAAGGCAAAAAACCACTCTTCTGTGACATTTCAGTCCATCCCAGACACATGAAAAATACATAGAGGAAGTCAATAGAAATGCTCCCTTTGCACCGCCCTTATCTAGTGACCTTATCAAAGAGAACAAAGGCCTGCAGAGGGGTCCTCTAAGACAACAAGTACCCATACTCCTCAGGGAGAAGATGAAGCATATTCATGGTAATAATAAAAAAGTACGATGAGTCATTTACAACTCTCTGCCAGCTCTCTTTTTTTTTCATTTTATTTCGTCTTCCTGCTTTTGAGGAAATAAATTTGCTTGCCTTCACAGAAATCCGTCGTAAAAGCTGCTGACACTGACTCCCAATTATCAACACACCCTTTTCCCCGAAGAAACCCAACTGAAGGAAGAAATCAATTGTGAATTTAAATCTAATTGATTATCCTTCCTGCGATGCCCGCAGGGTGTCTCACTGGTGAAAAGGTTAATGTGAAGTTCTCAATCACAATGAATTATACCGAAGGATCTGTCAGCCTGTTCTTTGATTTTATTGCACCAGCCAAGCTCTTCTGAGAAACTTTAAATCCGGGGGAATTAATCACGTTGGTGTGGCAATGAAGTGTTGAATCTTGAAATATTACATAGAGTTTACTTTACTTGCAGCAGATTATAGGGCACAGCTACAAACATTATCATGGTAAAAGGGCTCATATTAACAGGAAATGAAGCTGCGGTGCACAATAATGTGGCTTTGAGCTACATGTGATTTCCTGTACTATATGCACCCTAAAATGTGATTTTATTTATGTAAACCATTGCCATAAAATTACAATAAAACTGTGTTTTGTATCAACTTTCAAATTTCAAAGAGCAGAGATTGAACAATTAAAGATCCAGTGTGTAGGCTTTAGAGGGATATATTGTCAGAAATGGAATATAATATACAACGCGTATGTTATAGGTTACACTAGAGGTCGACGTTGTTGTGTTTAACGCCCCCCCTTTCGCACCTCTTTTGATTCCACGCTGTCGGCATGCTGTCTAAAATCACACACTGGAGCAGAATGATGCCGCCGTCATTTAGTTCTATAAAAATGCAAACGAGGCACGAAGAGGGGACTTTAGTAGTGGCACTCTTTATAGCGCAATTTAAGTGTTGAAAAGGCTACTGATTTGTGTCATGAAACTGCTTTATGCAGAGCTTTTACTGGCTTTAATCACCTGGTCCATGTTTTTGGAAATGGGAGAAACCTCTGCGGATAATTCAGCTCTTGTGAAGTTTAAGCTGGTTGCAATCTGCAACCCTCACCGCTTGATGCCACTAAATCCCCTAAATCTTACACTCTGGACCTTAAAATGTAGAAGATAGACAGTGAATAATGCCCACAGGAAATGTGGATTTAGGAACAGTGGACTGGTTTTCTTTCTGTTGCCAAACTAGGACTTTCTCAGTACCTCTCTCACTCCCCCAAAGTAAATTTATGCAATTAATTCTGCAGCCTGTTGCCAACTAAAGCAAAAAGACTTGATCCTGAGACAGTGGGTTAGCCTGGGCTGCCTACATCTCAAATATTAACCACTGCTTGTCCTGTCTGCCTCAAAGCAGTATCTACAATTTAAAATAGCCTCCAGAGCTTCCCACAAAATTGTAGAAAACCACTATTGGACTTTGAACTATTGAAATAGGAGAAAAGCCTTCACAGCACATCACAATAATTACAAAGGCAATGCAAGCAATAATAAAACTCACTCTTCTTTGCAGCAGCCATGTCACAGGAATTGGTCCAGTACCGACACACTTGGACACACACTGTCACAGCCTTGTCATCTCAGCAGTCTGACCTCAGAACAACCCTGCAAACACGTCAGGAGAGAAGAGACAATGAGAGATAAGCACAAATATACAGAGAGTGAAAGCTATCTGCAATGATTAGATCAACAGAGAAGCACTGGGAGATAAGGAGAAAGGTAAAGGCTGAGAGAGAGATAAAATGGGGGAAATGACGGCTCGCCACAGTAAGCTACACGGGGTGTTTTTCTGTCTAAATGCGTGACCCCAGGTTAGCCTGTGTTTCAGCTGGGAGCACAGCTGTGCAGGACTAGTCAATCCAGGAGTGCAGACTCCCGACAGAGACTTCAATTAAAGGAAAACAACAAAAACAGTCTAAGAGGATTAGCTCGGGGTTGAAGCTGCTGTTTGTGGGCTTCACACAGATGGAAAACGTTCATCACATCTCTGTGAGATGCTTAATATAGATATAGAAATAAAGGAAATAAATGGCAGCACGTAGGTGAAAAGAGGGCAGATGGCAGGTCTGTGTAATCTACTGCTGCAATAACAGTTTCAGGCATTACTGCTGTTATACAACAGTAGCCAACACGTGTTCAGTCTGACAACTTTCTCCAAAGCTGTGAGTGTACATACTATTACAAACCAGCTTGGTTTTAATATAAACAAACTACGCCACACAAATGTTAGCAAGAGTGTAAATGTAGCTGGTGCAGTACTACTAGGCTGATTGTAGCAATAGAGATGCAAGTGAAAGAAAACAAAGTTATTAAAGGGGATCTATCATGCTTATTTTCTGCTTCATACTTGTATTTTGGGTTTCTACTAGAGGAAGTTTACATGCTTTAATGTTCAAAAAGCACTTTGTTTTCTCCATACTGCCTGTGCTGGAACACCTGTATTCACCTCTGTCTGAAATGCTCCGTTTTAGTGCCTGTCTCATTTATGCCCCCCTCCAAAAAAACCCAGTCAGCTCTGATTGGTCGGTGTTTACCGGTTTTCCACACATCTTGGTGACTGTGCTGTCATTGCAGCCTTGGAATGATTTTAAAGGAAAATAACAGCAATGTTTACCATGAAAAACCACCAATAAAAGCTTAGATGAAGGAATATGATCAAAAACTGGGGCAAAATTAACAACTTCTGCAACAGAGATTACACCTTCCCCTGATGTTAGCATGTAGCTTTATATGTACGTTGGCAATTACTTGCAATTATGGAGTGATTGTTATGGAGAAAAGTGAAACTTTCTAGACCCGAAAAACACCAATAAACACTTCTAAATACAATTGGACATGTTCCAGCATGAATATGATCTGAAATCTGGAGGAAATTAACAACATAAACTACCAGGATTACATCTTTCCTGGACGGTCACATGACTTGAACGTCACAACCACTAAAGGCAGATTAGCGAGTAGCTGTTAACCTCTGTAGTCTCTTTTGGCATCTTATTAGCAACCACCTTTTTTTTTTAAGCAAAAACGCTTTAAAATTTACAAGTGGGGTATTTACTGACGTATTTTATGAACAAAACGTGAAAATCTCTACACCTTGTGTTGACCATAGACCTTATTTCCGGCATCTATAGAAAAAGTTGAAAAAAAACCCCTTTGGATTTCGAAAAGGAGGGAAATGCGACTGTTGAAATGTTAACTCATTTCCAGGTTTTTTGGCTCATTCCTGCAGATCTCTATTCAGAGTCAAAGCAGCCGGCAGCAGACTGAAAGAAGACAGACGAGCAGATGCTTCCTCTCGCTCGTTTTGCCAAACTAATACCTGATCTCAGCACAGATAGTTTGACAGATGATGTTACATTCATTTATTTTCACCAAGGCTTCATAAAGGCTAATTTCAATCCAGACACATCAAAAATCAGATGCTGCTGGTGTAAAATCGGCCTTGGAAATGTTCTTTTTCTAAAAACTCCAACTGTGCCAAGCCTGACCTTGTTCTTAGAAATCCGATTCCTTTTAGTGGGCGGTATAATTGTTCCTTTTACACATTTTTCTAACAGGACCCACTCACATCTGCGAGACCAGTGACCCCGACAATCACTTGTGGTTTGCGCTTCCTTTTTTTAATGTGGCTGGGAACGAAGACGCGGTGCCAGACTCTTTGCTTTTCTCGCAGCAACATGGGAGGGAAGAGTGTCACATCATGGAACAGAAAAATGTCACATCCACGGAGAATAGGTTTGGATTCAGCAAATGATCTACTTTTAACAGTAGGAAATGTCATCGCTGTTTTGGGCGCCTAAATGGGTCGCTATGATTAGAAAACCACTGATGAGATTCGAACGTGAGAGCAGCAGGGTGACACGTAAAGTATAAGGGATTGGATGGCTTTGAAAAAACTTGAGGAGCTTACAGGTGTTTGCATGAAAGCTTTGGGTGACATCAAAAGCATTTATTAAGCTATAGTATCTAATTTGACTACAACCACTGTGTACTTCTGTACACAGTACCAGCCATTAAGTCTTACTTTTGTTGTCATGGCCATCCTTGCTATCAGTACACTGTCACAAATTGCTGTAAAAATACAGCAAAATGTAACAGTAGTGTACAGTTTTTCCAAAATAAACACTGTCAATCACA
Organism: Plectropomus leopardus; assembly: GCF_008729295.1. NCBI lineage: Eukaryota > Metazoa > Chordata > Actinopteri > Perciformes > Serranidae > Plectropomus > Plectropomus leopardus. The sequence goes on along the minus strand of NC_056485.1, from coordinate 16,675,599 downwards.
CACATATAGATAAATGAGCTGTTTAAAACAAGTAATACATAACTGGAAACATCTTAAATTGTTTATTTAGTTGTTGCTGCTGTATATTATTCACACCGTGGTGACTGATGGTTCCTTACAGTAACCTTCACAAGTGTGAGCTCTGAACTTCATTTACATGCACAGCCACCTTATCTAAATCCTGAAGCCCAGCCGAGCTTTGCTGCTGACAGCTCTCCCTCCGCTCTGTGCCACAGATGACACATTAAAATTGTAGATGCCACAGAGAGCAGCAACAGGTTCCCGTCTGCTGCTTTGAATTTATGCTCGTTATTTTGGGAAAGTGATTTGATCTCCTCCGTGTGACACTGGCATACGCTGGGAGTTACAGGAAATATAACATCCACATTAAAGAAGATCTCACCATACTGTAATCCCTGTATATATATATATATATATATATATATA
>NC_056485.1:16578035-16672729 GCF_008729295.1 Plectropomus leopardus | reverse complement strand
CCCCACGATGGGCGCTATATTTTTAATTATCGCATCCCTTGTCATAAGCACAGGGGCCTGGTAACACTAGCATGCCTGCACGACGTCAAGGACATGGATCTTTAGCTTTGTTGAGCCTAGTTGGCCTCGGGTCTCTCTATTTCTATTTCAAAAGTAACGTAGCTATAAGGATATATGGAACAAAGCCAGGACTTGGGATGGATGGATATGGATTGAATTTGGTGAGTAATGTCTGATGAGTATCAAGGACACAGTGAAAAGTTAAGCGCCCAACGTGGGGCTCGAACCCACGACCCTGAGATTAAGAGTCTCATGCTCTACCGACTGAGCTAGCCGGGCTGATGAATCATGGTGGTGGAAGGTAGAGAGAAATAGGTAACTGGGTGGCATGGCTACATCCACACTAACACTTTTTACCATGACTGCATCACCTCGCACAAGTTCAACACTATCCTGAAATCTGTTAACAACACCAGTCATCGGTCTGATCAGGGCGTGGAGTCTGGTGATTTGATGCAACATCAACAATGCATGAAGAGCATTATAGACTGAATCAAGAGAGAAAACCACCATCTCTGCCGGACATCTAGAGAACATGGAAGAGCCTGCAGCATCTTCAGAGTCCACCCATCCCCCACAGAGGTTTTCATACTTAGGCCCTCTAACGGGAGATACAGAAGTGTGAAGTGAACAACCTCTAAGCTGAGAAACAGCTTTTATCACCCCTTTTTACACATGCAATCCCTGTTATATGGGGGTTGATCTCGTTCTCTGCTAAGGAGGTGGGGAGCTCCCTGACCTCGCTGTCTCTTCAATTTACAAAACCAACCAATTTATCAACCTCCAATATGTTTATGTTAAACATAAAACCGCATGCAGAGTGGGACAGAGGAAGTATTTTATTGTACAGGAAACCTTGCATATGACAATAAACGCCTTGACATGACTACTAATACTATCTGACAACAAATAAAGAGAAAAGGATTCCGCCCAACGTGGGGCTCGAACCCACGACCCTGAGATTAAGAGTCTCATGCTCTACCGACTGAGCTAGCCGGGCTATGAGGTCATAAACGGGGGTGCGGTTTATGAATGTGCACTAACCAATGCAGAACCTTTGTTTATTTTTAACTTTTATTCTACCGGATAAATCTGAACTTTACCATTAACTGACCAGTTCATTCCACCAGACAGCTACAGTTTCACGAAGACATCTGCTGTATATTTGTTGTACGAGTTTTGCTAAATAAAATAATAATAAGGGTAGTAAATAAGTAATCTTGTGTGAGTGGTGTTCTCTACTATGTATTAGAAAATAAATACTAGATGTTGCCATTGAGGGTGGGAATTGCCCACAGAGATTTAACAGGCTTGGATTTAATGGGATTAACATATTAAATTAAGTCAATTGAAACTAGTCTAAAAGGAATTGGGGCTGCATTGTGTTAGATTATGATGCATTTAAGCTCTATTTAGTAAAAATGAGCAGTGGGCAAAAGTAAATTCTAACATTCTCATGATGTGTTCAAGTAGTCTTGTAAAATACAAGTTTTTGCAAGAAACTCCCAGATGTCCGAGCTCTTCACCCTATCTCTAAGGCTGAGCTCAGCCACCCTCCGCAGTTTTGGCCACTTGTATCTAGGATCTAATTCTTTCGGTCACTACCCAGAGCTCACGACAATAGGTGGGGGAGGGAACATAGATGGACTGGTAAACTGAGAGCTTCATTTCAATCATTAAAGTGCATAGGAAACACCATTGCTGGGTCCAAGAAATTTTCTAGTAGACCAGAGTAATATCAGAGTATTAGAAATGTTTACATACCATCAATTTTGCCATCATCTAGCCCAGGTACAGTCCCAAGTTATGCCTAGAAAATAAAAAAGTGCGACATGAAAAAAAATGCCAACAAACCTTTTTTTTGCCACAACAAGCAGTATTTTGACATTAAAATTCACAATCCTTTTTTTAAAGATAGATAAACCAGTAACAATACCTAAGTTAGGCCTTGTAGCACACAAAAATGTAATAAAAATTGCACTTGACTTGATTGAAAATGTAATAAAAACCAATAATGTAATAACTTGACTGATAATGAAATAAAATGTCCTCACAGATACTAAACAAAAATCAACAACATAACAAAAATTGCTGTTGATTTAGATGAAGAGGAGGTTGAATCGACTGCTTTGCCTTCATCACTAGCTTGTGTAACATGGGCCATCTTCTACAACGTTTCCATTAAGCATGTCTTGAACTGGCAGACAATATGAAATTTACAATAATAATATTATGGTGTATTTACACCAGGTTTCATTCGAGATGTCCACAGATCAATAATGATTGTTGAGCTACCTTTAGTTATGGCTGTATGATTCCATGTGTCATAGTAAACATTGACTTCAATCTGGATACACCATTTTGTTAGACTTTTTTGTTGTTTTAATGCATTGAATATGTTCAATGTATTCTTTGGGGATTACAGGACACCTTTACAACAAAGACAACAATAAATCATAATCATAATCATACATTTCATTACATTAGAGTAAGTTCCAGTATTGCTGATCAAACATCATAAATAAAGCTGAACAAAAAGTTCGAAAAAATATTAACAAAAAAATCATAAGCAAATATATCATAACAACTTTGCTAGGACAACAACTCATGGGTGGCTTAAGACTTTTGCAAGGTACTTTAATTAGTAACAGAATTCGGTCAGGATATTGCTATTTATCATCCATGTGCAATTGGTGTTCATTGACTTTAACTGTTAAGTTTGAAACCTTGCTTTTCCACTAAATATATTGTTCTTTTTGCTTGCTTATGTGTACACACATTGCAGTTGTAACAATGCAAATTTCAAGCATCTCAATTTATCCTCAATTATTATTGCTCCGTTTATCATATTGCTGGATTTTATTACACTTCCGATCAGATTAAGTGCAAGGCGTTTTTAAATTTTCACGAAATTATCACATTATTAGGTGCCTCAGGCAATGAGTAATGCCTGTGCGTCATGAAGTACCGATAGCTTATTAACTCCACCTCCATTTAAACCATTTTCCCATCGTTTCTTACCACATCACACTTTAAAACACATGAAGCACACAAATAAACATTGTGAGAAATAAAAACTACTCTTAAAAACACTAACGTCAAGTTCATGCTAGTTACAGTTTTTAGCTAGCGCCACTACCTGCTCGAGCTTTGACGTTAGCGTAATTTACTCGACAGTTATGACTTAAACAGTATAATCATTACTCCGACATAGATATCAGTATTTCACTAAACAAACATGTATTCTTTGCGTTAACAGTTTACCAGGCATTAAAAGTCACTTTCTTACCGTTGTTGTAAGCAAGCTGACATCTTCGATGGACATTGGTGCTCGCAACAAACAAATGACGCTACAAACATAAAATAACGCGTTGTAAAAATGAGCTTTACCAGCCAAAAAGTGACCAGATACAAACATTTGACCTCCGTGCCTACACAAAACAACATATATCGACGTTTATATGAATGTAAAGGTAAAACACACCCCGTGGACACACCTCGTCTGAAGACGCTCTAACTACGAAGTTGAAGGTTTTTTTCTACATCCGGGAACTTTCCGCAGAAGACCCCTCCCCCACAGCAGACCCCTCCCCCACGGGGGGAGGAGTCTGCTGCGGTCCAAATTAAAAATATTTACTATTATATGCCCCATCCTCTAATAAAGGGTATAATACCTCACAATTTAAATATGTCTTGGTTTAGTAATTATTTTTTCTTTAGTAATAACGTCAAGCATCAGCTGTAAATCAGCCTAGCCTAACCTGTTACACAATATCATATCAGCGTCACATTAACGTGTAATACACATTAACACATAAAAAATGTTCAGTGGTGGAAGAAGTCTTTAGATCCTTTAATTATAATAACAGTATAAATCTAAAAATGATCAAGTGAAAGTTCTCCAATACATTTTACGTCAGTAATAATTATGATATAAAGTATTATTAGCAAAAATGAACTGAAAATATCAAAATCTTTGTCACTCATAATGATAATCTGTATTACTGCTACATAAACGTGTCAGAAACATTTTGTTGCTGGTTGACCCTGATCTTAAAGCCGCAGGGCAGTGTATTCTATAGCAATATCATATTTATCATAAACCGATCATGTGATTTTAACACTTTAACAAATTAACTTGAAACATGAGATAAATGTGGGTAAAAAGCAAAATGTTTCCCATTAAAATGTAGTAAAGTAGAAATATAATCAGAATCAGCTCTGTCAACTTAGTATGTGTACAAGTTGATGATGAAGTTGATTTTTGTTTTTGGTTTTTTTTGTTGTTTTTTTTTCAGAAAGAGACACAACAGCTAAGAACAAGAGGAACAAAGCTGAAAAAAATAAGGCAAAGAATAGACAGAATTATTTTGTACACAAGTACATGACGGGGGAAAAAAAGCATATTGACTATATAAATATGTATAAAAAGCACCAATGACCAAAAACACAAAATGAAACATGTCCACTTTTCCATCATTGTATTTTACTCCTTCCAGCACTTTTTTGTCATCTTCATCTTTATCTGCATTTTTTTTTTTTTGTTTTTTTTTGTATCACTGGCTATTTTATCACAAAGCAAAAGGAAAGAAAAAACGATGTCTTGCATGTTTGAAGAAAGTTTGGTGTTATTGCCTGAACTCAGCTGCAGGGTTTAACCCTTGAAACCTGGAGCGACATCCCTTTTTTGTGCTGCTTTCAGATGCCTTCCATAAGTCTTTAACTCTCAAAAACCTGAGCGAATGGGTGCAATTTCCTTCAAAAACAGGAGAACAAAAGCAATGAGCAATCTGGTAAGAAATTATTCACACACTACAAGGAATTAGAAAAACAACCATATTCATAATTATCATAGTGACATATTTAAATTTATGTTACACAGTTAACATAGTATTTGTTTACTTGTTTGTGTGTTCTTTTTTACTTTTCTATTTCTTCTTTATGTTTTGTTTTTGGTTTTACTCTTTTTCAAGTAATTTTCTTCTTCTTTTAACTTATTTCTTGCTTTTTTTGTGGCTCATTTTTTCTTTTTTTTTTCTTAATTATTGCCCTCTACCCACGTTTTTGAAAGAAATCAAGCCAATTTGCTCAGGATTCATAGGGTTAAAACAGTGGTTCCCAGTCTGGAGATCAAGACCCCCAATGGTTCCCGAGGTTAATCAGAAAATGACAATAAAAGGAGGTTTTTGTTTCATAAAATGTAATTATTTTATTTATTTTTGTTATTTTGTCATACTTCTTGAACTTTATTGTAACAAATCAGAAAGCACATTTTAAATTGCTCCTATGCACATGCAGCAGCACTAGGTGGCGCCCTGCCATCACAATAAAGCTCTGGCTGCTGGAGCTTCAGAAAAAGGGACAGCTGCTGCATTACAGCCGACTTTGATCTCCACTTCTCGGCGAAACAGAGCAGAGAGGGTCGGTGCAGGTGTCTCGGGTTGACCTCCTATTATATTTAATAATTTGTGAACAATTGAAGCAGCACGCGAGGAGCCGAAACCAAACCACGTGATCAAATGCGGAAATTGTCCGATGTAGAAAGTGTAGCGGAGAACAGAGGGGAGTGGAGGCTCTGGTGTCCGTCTGTGTTTTGAGCTGCTGGTGATATTAGCTGGACTCTCCTGCACCAAACAACACCTTCACACACAGATCGTCGGTTATCTGATGCACGAGTGTCATCTGCCGTGATAAAAGTAAGGTAAGCTTGAAAACAAAACAAAAGAAATGAGACAGTTTGTGTTTGCGCTGCAACTTTTAGGGGGAATTACTCTGGACGGATTCACCTGTCGGGACAGCTAACTGGCTAACATGGAGATATATGTTTATGTTGCTGTGACACCACGTAATTTAATTAACGTAACTTCACCTTTAATGCGTGTTTATGTGTGTGTCGAAACATTGTAGCAACTGTGTACGCTGTGAACTGTGGTTATTTGCAATGTTGCCAAAGTCACTTTTAGTGTGTATTTGTACCTCGGTCAGAGTCTTGTTATGTTATGGCGTGCTGTATGTGCTGCATTTTTGATTCATAAGTGACTTTTAATCAATCCTTTGAAACGTGAGCAAATTGGCTTGATTTGTTTTCAAAACATATGTAGAAGCCAATAAGTAATTTTAAAAAAAGCACAAAAATTAAATGACAAGCACAAGAAACATACCTGAAAATTATCAAAAAAATAAATGAATAAACTAAAATATAAAACAAAGAGGGAGATAACTGAAAAACGGAAATGAACTGGGAAAAATGTGGTTAAAATTATGTGAATTAACAACAGATATAGATTTTTATTGATTGATTTATTTTCCCTAGCTTAAAATTTTTTTTTTCTAAATGTACTTATTTCTTGCAATTTGCCGAACAGTTCTCGAAAAGTTGCCCATTGCCTTTTTCCCTATGTTTTCAAAATAAATCTGGCCAATCTGCACTGTGCTTTAAGCTTTCAAGGCTTCTGAACGCAGCACAAGCGATGTCGATCCAGGTTTCAAAGGGTTAATCAGCCCTTTAATATTTGCCAAATTGACTTGATTTCTCTGAAAAAAAAAACATGGTTAGAAGGCGATGAGAAACTTCAGAAGAAATGACCCAGAAAATCAGGCATAAGAAAGTTAAAAAAAACAATACAAGAGAATTACCAGAAAATTTGCACACAAAAAAAGGAAAGTTAAAAAAACAACAACACACACAAAAAAACAAGGAAATAACTTGGAGATAACTGCTTAAAGATAACAATTATTCTGTGGATTAATTTCCTACATATTATTATTATGATTATAAATCAGTTTTTTTGTGATATTTTCCCCATCTTATCTTTAATCATTTTAGAAATCTGAATTATCCGTAGAGGTCTCTTCCTCTCTTTAAACCAGTAAACACACATAATAAAGTAGTTTCATGTTAAACAAATATGTGTCTTACCAACACTGTTCGTCACCGCAGGGCTCCCAACCACGGTGGCTGATGGGAAATCGTGAATGGCAGTATCTAGGTGTTTGGTTTGTCCGTTCTGGGCTACTGTAGAAACATGGCTGTATCATTCGAAGGAAACAAAAATATAACAATTCTTATTGTCAGGCGATTACACACTAAAGAAAACAGTCTTATTATATGAGGCTCCATTTCTGCCAATATATCCACCTAAATCCTACATGCAGTACAGAACAAAGGCAAAGATATAATATATATATATTATATATATATATATATATATATATATATACAGGGATTACAGTATGGTGAGATCTTCTTTAATGTGGATGTTATATTTCCTGTAACTCCTAGCGTATGCCAGTGTCACACGGAGGAGATCAAATCACTTTCCCAAAATAACGAGCATAAAATTCAAAGCAGCAGACGGGAACCTGTTGCTGCTCTCTGTGGCATCTACAATTTTAATGTGTCATCTGTGGCACAGAGCGGAGGGAGAGCTGTCAGCAGCAAAGCTCGGCTGGGCTTCAGGATTTAGATAAGGTGGCCGTGCATGTAAATGAAGTTCAGAGCTCACACTTGTGAAGGTTACTGTAAGGAACCATCAGTCACCACGGTGTGAATAATATACAGCAGCAACAACTAAATAAACAATTTAAGATGTTTCCAGTTATGTATTACTTGTTTTAAACAGCTCATTTATCTATATGTGTGTGATTGACAGTGTTTATTTTGGAAAAACTGTACACTACTGTTACATTTTGCTGTATTTTTACAGCAATTTGTGACAGTGTACTGATAGCAAGGATGGCCATGACAACAAAAGTAAGACTTAATGGCTGGTACTGTGTACAGAAGTACACAGTGGTTGTAGTCAAATTAGATACTATAGCTTAATAAATGCTTTTGATGTCACCCAAAGCTTTCATGCAAACACCTGTAAGCTCCTCAAGTTTTTTCAAAGCCATCCAATCCCTTATACTTTACGTGTCACCCTGCTGCTCTCACGTTCGAATCTCATCAGTGGTTTTCTAATCATAGCGACCCATTTAGGCGCCCAAAACAGCGATGACATTTCCTACTGTTAAAAGTAGATCATTTGCTGAATCCAAACCTATTCTCCGTGGATGTGACATTTTTCTGTTCCATGATGTGACACTCTTCCTCCCATGTTGCTGCGAGAAAAGCAAAGAGTCTGGCACCGCGTCTTCGTTCCCAGCCACATTAAAAAAAGGAAGCGCAAACCACAAGTGATTGTCGGGGTCACTGGTCTCGCAGATGTGAGTGGGTCCTGTTAGAAAAATGTGTAAAAAGGAACAATTATACCGCCCACTAAAAGGAATCGGATTTCTAAGAACAAGGTCAGGCTTGGCACAGTTGGAGTTTTTAGAAAAAGAACATTTCCAAGGCCGATTTTACACCAGCAGCATCTGATTTTTGATGTGTCTGGATTGAAATTAGCCTTTATGAAGCCTTGGTGAAAATAAATGAATGTAACATCATCTGTCAAACTATCTGTGCTGAGATCAGGTATTAGTTTGGCAAAACGAGCGAGAGGAAGCATCTGCTCGTCTGTCTTCTTTCAGTCTGCTGCCGGCTGCTTTGACTCTGAATAGAGATCTGCAGGAATGAGCCAAAAAACCTGGAAATGAGTTAACATTTCAACAGTCGCATTTCCCTCCTTTTCGAAATCCAAAGGGGTTTTTTTTTCAACTTTTTCTATAGATGCCGGAAATAAGGTCTATGGTCAACACAAGGTGTAGAGATTTTCACGTTTTGTTCATAAAATACGTCAGTAAATACCCACTTGTAAATTTTAAAGCGTTTTTGCTTAAAAAAAAAAGGTGGTTGCTAATAAGATGCCAAAAGAGACTACAGAGGTTAACAGCTACTCGCTAATCTGCCTTTAGTGGTTGTGACGTTCAAGTCATGTGACCGTCCAGGAAAGATGTAATCCTGGTAGTTTATGTTGTTAATTTCCTCCAGATTTCAGATCATATTCATGCTGGAACATGTCCAATTGTATTTAGAAGTGTTTATGGTGTTTTTCGGGTCTAGAAAGTTTCACTTTTCTCCATAACAATCACTCCATAATTGCAAGTAATTGCCAACGTACATATAAAGCTACATGCTAACATCAGGGGAAGGTGTAATCTCTGTTGCAGAAGTTGTTAATTTTGCCCCAGTTTTTGATCATATTCCTTCATCTAAGCTTTTATTGGTGGTTTTTCATGGTAAACATTGCTGTTATTTTCCTTTAAAATCATTCCAAGGCTGCAATGACAGCACAGTCACCAAGATGTGTGGAAAACCGGTAAACACCGACCAATCAGAGCTGACTGGGTTTTTTTGGAGGGGGGCATAAATGAGACAGGCACTAAAACGGAGCATTTCAGACAGAGGTGAATACAGGTGTTCCAGCACAGGCAGTATGGAGAAAACAAAGTGCTTTTTGAACATTAAAGCATGTAAACTTCCTCTAGTAGAAACCCAAAATACAAGTATGAAGCAGAAAATAAGCATGATAGATCCCCTTTAATAACTTTGTTTTCTTTCACTTGCATCTCTATTGCTACAATCAGCCTAGTAGTACTGCACCAGCTACATTTACACTCTTGCTAACATTTGTGTGGCGTAGTTTGTTTATATTAAAACCAAGCTGGTTTGTAATAGTATGTACACTCACAGCTTTGGAGAAAGTTGTCAGACTGAACACGTGTTGGCTACTGTTGTATAACAGCAGTAATGCCTGAAACTGTTATTGCAGCAGTAGATTACACAGACCTGCCATCTGCCCTCTTTTCACCTACGTGCTGCCATTTATTTCCTTTATTTCTATATCTATATTAAGCATCTCACAGAGATGTGATGAACGTTTTCCATCTGTGTGAAGCCCACAAACAGCAGCTTCAACCCCGAGCTAATCCTCTTAGACTGTTTTTGTTGTTTTCCTTTAATTGAAGTCTCTGTCGGGAGTCTGCACTCCTGGATTGACTAGTCCTGCACAGCTGTGCTCCCAGCTGAAACACAGGCTAACCTGGGGTCACGCATTTAGACAGAAAAACACCCCGTGTAGCTTACTGTGGCGAGCCGTCATTTCCCCCATTTTATCTCTCTCTCAGCCTTTACCTTTCTCCTTATCTCCCAGTGCTTCTCTGTTGATCTAATCATTGCAGATAGCTTTCACTCTCTGTATATTTGTGCTTATCTCTCATTGTCTCTTCTCTCCTGACGTGTTTGCAGGGTTGTTCTGAGGTCAGACTGCTGAGATGACAAGGCTGTGACAGTGTGTGTCCAAGTGTGTCGGTACTGGACCAATTCCTGTGACATGGCTGCTGCAAAGAAGAGTGAGTTTTATTATTGCTTGCATTGCCTTTGTAATTATTGTGATGTGCTGTGAAGGCTTTTCTCCTATTTCAATAGTTCAAAGTCCAATAGTGGTTTTCTACAATTTTGTGGGAAGCTCTGGAGGCTATTTTAAATTGTAGATACTGCTTTGAGGCAGACAGGACAAGCAGTGGTTAATATTTGAGATGTAGGCAGCCCAGGCTAACCCACTGTCTCAGGATCAAGTCTTTTTGCTTTAGTTGGCAACAGGCTGCAGAATTAATTGCATAAATTTACTTTGGGGGAGTGAGAGAGGTACTGAGAAAGTCCTAGTTTGGCAACAGAAAGAAAACCAGTCCACTGTTCCTAAATCCACATTTCCTGTGGGCATTATTCACTGTCTATCTTCTACATTTTAAGGTCCAGAGTGTAAGATTTAGGGGATTTAGTGGCATCAAGCGGTGAGGGTTGCAGATTGCAACCAGCTTAAACTTCACAAGAGCTGAATTATCCGCAGAGGTTTCTCCCATTTCCAAAAACATGGACCAGGTGATTAAAGCCAGTAAAAGCTCTGCATAAAGCAGTTTCATGACACAAATCAGTAGCCTTTTCAACACTTAAATTGCGCTATAAAGAGTGCCACTACTAAAGTCCCCTCTTCGTGCCTCGTTTGCATTTTTATAGAACTAAATGACGGCGGCATCATTCTGCTCCAGTGTGTGATTTTAGACAGCATGCCGACAGCGTGGAATCAAAAGAGGTGCGAAAGGGGGGGCGTTAAACACAACAACGTCGACCTCTAGTGTAACCTATAACATACGCGTTGTATATTATATTCCATTTCTGACAATATATCCCTCTAAAGCCTACACACTGGATCTTTAATTGTTCAATCTCTGCTCTTTGAAATTTGAAAGTTGATACAAAACACAGTTTTATTGTAATTTTATGGCAATGGTTTACATAAATAAAATCACATTTTAGGGTGCATATAGTACAGGAAATCACATGTAGCTCAAAGCCACATTATTGTGCACCGCAGCTTCATTTCCTGTTAATATGAGCCCTTTTACCATGATAATGTTTGTAGCTGTGCCCTATAATCTGCTGCAAGTAAAGTAAACTCTATGTAATATTTCAAGATTCAACACTTCATTGCCACACCAACGTGATTAATTCCCCCGGATTTAAAGTTTCTCAGAAGAGCTTGGCTGGTGCAATAAAATCAAAGAACAGGCTGACAGATCCTTCGGTATAATTCATTGTGATTGAGAACTTCACATTAACCTTTTCACCAGTGAGACACCCTGCGGGCATCGCAGGAAGGATAATCAATTAGATTTAAATTCACAATTGATTTCTTCCTTCAGTTGGGTTTTCTTCGGGGAAAAGGGTGTGTGTTGATAATTGGGAGTCAGTGTCAGCAGCTTTTTACGACGGATTTCTGTGAAGGCAAGCAAATTTATTTCCTCAAAAGCAGGAAGACGAAATAAAATGAAAAAAAAAGAGAGCTGGCAGAGAGTTGTAAATGACTCATCGTACTTTTTTATTATTACCATGAATATGCTTCATCTTCTCCCTGAGGAGTATGGGTACTTGTTGTCTTAGAGGACCCCTCTGCAGGCCTTTGTTCTCTTTGATAAGGTCACTAGATAAGGGCGGTGCAAAGGGAGCATTTCTATTGACTTCCTCTATGTATTTTTCATGTGTCTGGGATGGACTGAAATGTCACAGAAGAGTGGTTTTTTGCCTTTTTTATGGGTTGTGTGTTGCCTCCTTTGGGAGAATAAATCCATTTTATAAAAAAGAGCATTGACACTTCAATTGTTCGTGTTAATTATTTCTATGATTTTACAGGATATAGTTGTAATATTTCACAATGATACAGTAATACAGATATGAAGATGGTGTGATTATTTCCATGGTTGCACAGGATGTAGCTGTAATATTTTACAATAAATTACTGCAAAAATGATAATGATAAAGGTAAGAAGATGGTGTGATTATTTCCAGGATTTTACAGGATATATTGGTAATTTTTGACAACAAATTACTGTATAATGACACAATGATACAGATATTAAGATGCTGTGATTATTTCCATTATTTTATAGGATATAACTGTACTATTTCACAATAAATTACTGAAATAATACAGTAACTTATTGTGAAAATTATGCAACTGGTAGTCAGTAACTAACTGTAAATGTACAGTGAAACATCTCAGAGTGCAGTTTTGGTTTTGTTTCCGTAGAACATTTTTACGTTAGGATAGGGTCTCTGAAGAACCAGTTTGCTACTCAGATTTTGTCGACACTAATATTGTAATGCAGCAGTCATTATTTTTCTAACTTTTTGAGAACTTCTCCCAAGTGGATTAATTGAAATCTCATACTTTTGGGTGAGAACAGGAAAAACAGAGCATTTGTAAAACAGGGATATGGTTGTCAGCTCTTCAAACCATTTCTCAGCTTTAGGGAGTCATCTCAGAGTATAAATTGTCACATTATTTATTTATTTTAAACCACTACAGTGAGACTCTCTTTGGCATTTTTTGGATTTCTTGTTCTCTCTTATTGCTCTCTCCCTCTCACAGGCGTGAGCAGGCGAGGCGTGTGTTTTTGTATCTGCAAAGTTGCATTTGTGACCATGGAGCCCCAATATGACTTGCAGATATTATTAATGTATGAATTGCAGAACTGTTAGCTTATATCCAGCTCACAGTGAATCAATCCTCACATCTAACAGCGCCGCTGTAATGGTTTAATTTTCCACTAACTGCTCACTCTTGAATGTTGACCAAAAGTTTCAAATTCACAGCAAAAAATGTCAACACGTCTGGCCCGAGATAAACCGGGTGCTTCAGAATAAGCCCCAGTGTTTCCACTGTGATGTGTATAAGTATACAAGTACTTAATTGAACTTTATTATATAAGGACTTTATTTAACTTTATAATGACAGCACTTTTTAAGAAAAACATTATTGTAACAGTGCTTTAAAAACTTTATTCTATCAGTACTTTATTTAACTTTATCATTAAAGTATTTTATTTTACTTTATTATGTTTTATTTCACTTTAATCAGTAAACAGTACTTTATATAACTATTATTACAGTACTTTGAAAACCTTTATTATAAAAGTACTTTATTTTCCTTTATAACAGTACTTAATTTAACTTTAATATAACAGTGCTTTATATAACATTATTGTTACAGTACTTTATTTAACTTATTATAACAGCACTTTATTAAATTTTATTATAACCGTACTTATTTTCCTTTATTATAACAGTAGGTTTAAATGCAGTGTGTGCAACTTTTTGGGCTCCAAAATTACCACGGGGACATGCAGTCAGCCCGCAGGTGTTTTCACATTATCGAATCTGGCCACCTCTGCAAAAAAGTGTGGACACCCTCTAGGAAAATTCAACCAACATTGTCTTCATTTTAATTATATTTTTTATGTTGATACAGCTGACCAAACTGCATGGGTGTCATCACTGACTTGAATTTGTATTTCTTTTGAAAAATACTGACGCAGAAATCACTGACAGTGACTCTGTGTTTGCAGTGGCAAGGAGAAGCGATGCGAAAGGAGAAATGCAGACAGAGATGGATTTGTCCAATATAAGTGTGACGCTGAGCAGTGTGCTCATAACAACAGAATGGTGTTTAACAAATGCAAAAGTCCCAGGTGTGTTTGTTTATGTCCATTAACGTTTTTACCAGAGAGAGAGAGACATTACTGGGAGGGGAGAGATGACATGAGTTTATCACTACAGGAAGGAAACTTGATGAACATGATGGAGCTAATCAAGTGCATCAATTTTGTTTTACGAAAGGGGCGAACAAGTTCAGCTGTGCAGCCTGCAAATGTGGCATATAGTGAAAACAAATGCAGCGCTTCTTTTTGGTCCTCTACTATACAAACATGCAGATTGTTTTTAATGTCATTTTGGGAAAAAAAAGAAAGAGTTGAGAGAAGAAGGCTAACAGAGCTCTGTAATATCCAGCGGAGCAGCAGCAGATATACTGACAGACAGATTAGTGGAGGGACAGAAGTGGATAGAGATTAGTCCGAAATAAGCCAGTTCAGTGGGGTTGCATGTGGGCACACGTGTGCATGTTAATTTATGTGTGCACATGCATGAGTGTGGTTGTGCGTCTGCTGCCTCTGAGAGGGTAAGTGTGGGGTTGTCGGAGATTATCTGACCCATCTAAAAGGCCACACATCTCAGTATTGTGGTAATGAGGCGTGGTCCTGAGCTCTGTGACTGCTGTGAGCCTGTTTGTGTACGTGCATCAAATTCAAACATAAAGCCAAAAGAGCCAAAGCAACATTAATAATGCCAGTGACAGATATGTTTTCCTGTGCAAACAAGGTTACTGCCAGCCGCCTTGAAAATTAATAATCATAGTGACGACAATAGAGATGAGACCTGCAGCGGCAGCAGAGCTCAAATTGAGGCAGGTGATATTGCACGCATGGCACACAGTGGCGTAAACACTCTGTCGTGCTTATTTAACTTTATTTAATTTTATTCAAACAATACTTTAATTAACTTGATTACTACCATACTTTAAGTTTATCATAGCACTGCTTTATTTAACTTTATTATAAAAGTACTTTATCAACTTTATTGTAACAATGCTTTCTTTAACTTTATTGTACTTTAATCAACTTTATTATAGGCCTGCTTTCTTTAACTTTATTGTACTTTATTTAACTTTATTATAGCGGTTCTTTATTCAACTTTATCATGACAGTACTTTATCAGCTTTATTGAAACAGTGCTATATTTAACTTTATTATAACGTTTTTTTATTTAGCTTTATTATAACAGTACTTTCCTAACTTTATTGTCACAGTACCTTATTGAACTTTATTATAAAAAAATATATTTATTTAACCTGCTTCAGGCCAAAAATGTGCGCTCATTTGCTGGGTTGGGTATGGCTCGAGCTGTGAAAAAAAAAAAGATAGACATCTCTACAGCTGAAATCTTCAACACTCTGCAGCTCACACCAGAACAGTCTAGTTTGATGAATAGCACTACAGATAAGAGGAAAAATCCTTTTTTCAGTTTGAAACATTACATCTAAAAGCACAGAACTACTCACTTTTGACTGGGCACCCTTGCTTTGGTGCCAGATGTGAGACCAGAAATTAAAACATTTATCACCAAAAAACGAATACGCATTCAACATCATACACCAATTAAAATGTTCACCACGAATATGCGAGAATGTACTTCTCTCCTACAGAAGACTCTCTGATGACTGAATACAGAGACTTAAGCTTTAGGTTCATCATCACATCACATGATGGGATCTGGTCTTTAAGGTCACTACTTCTGCTATAAGAGGCTTTCTGTATGAACCCTTGAAGTTCATACAATGCGGCTCCATGACTGTAATTACATTCACACACGAGGCTTAATAACGGTGGACTTTCATACTGTAAGCCAGTATATCAGCACTGAGAGTTGAGTCTAACTGAACTCACAAAGTAAAAATCCATTCAAGAAATCAGACAACTATTAAGTACTTGAATCTTAAGATCTGAAAACATGGATGCTTCACACACATCTTCCCCCCAAAATCACATAAGACTGATACAATCAGCACAGTTTCACCAAAGAGCAGACAGTGGACACCAAAGATTAGAGTTACCAATTTTGTATCTGATCAAATGTCTCATCTTCTGTTCCTAAAATATAAAGTTGAGTAATGGACAGAAAAGTGTTTTTGTGGAATATTATGATGTCCTGATGAAACTGACCTTTGACCTATTAGACATCTGTGGGAAATGTTGTCATAATTAGCACATGAATTCTTGAGTAATGGCCAAAAACATGTTTCATGAGGTCACAGTGACCTTGAACTTTGATCACCATATTCTGTTCAGTTCGAACTTGAGCCCAAATGGACGTTTGTGCCAAGTTTGAGAAATTCCCTCAAGGTGTTCTTGAGATATCATATTCATGAGAATGAAATAGATGCAAGGTCACAGTGACCCTGACCTATGACCACAAAAGTCTTTTAAGTTCATCATAGAGTAAATATGGATGTTTGTGCCAAATTTGAAGAAATTACCTCTAGATGTTCATTAGATAACACGTTTACAAGAACGAGATGGATGTAAGGTCACAGTGGACTTGACCTTTGACCACCAAAATCTAATCAGTTAATTCTTGAGTCCAAGTGAATGTTTGTGCCAAATTTGGAGAAATTCCCTCAAGGTGTCCTCAACACATAAATGAGACAGACAAGGTCATAGTGACCTTGACCTGTGACCACCAAATTCTAATTAGCTCATTGTTGAGTCCAAGTGGACGTTTGTGCCAAATGTGGAGAAATTCCCTCAAGGCATTCTTCAGATGTTGCATTCACGAGAGGGGAACAGACGGACAACCCGAAAACAATACCTCCAGCCGAGGCATAAATAACCATCAGGGCATAAATATAAGACTAACTTTTCCACTCTGCTAACCTGAAGTGTGTATTTAGCACTGATACTAAACATGCCTTAATCATACTAAACACAGCTGATCATGAACTGCAGATACATCACTTAAGTTTAACATTATTATAATGAAATATTTCATTATTAGGAGAATTTCTCAAAGGCTTTTTGGGCAGTTAATCTTTCTCAGACACTTTCTTTGTCCTTTTTAGCTGTTAACTTTGTGCTGTGGGGAAATGCAGAGCAATTTTAACAATGCAGCAGAATGTAATGACCCTTTTTTATAGCTATTCGCTTTACAATGGCTTGCTGTGTCTTTGTATGATTACGGGAGCTGCACAGAAGGAGCTGCTGAATGTGGATGAATTTTTCCTTGCTGAAACTTCTCTTTTAAAGTTACTAATGTGCTTAATGTTCCCTAACACAGAAACAAAGGAATGTTCTGGATACTGTCACAACACTAGGCTGTATGTTATTGCCATTAGTTTTAATCATTTCAACTTTGTTTCTGAGAAAACAGGTTATTTTTTTCTGTCAGTCTGAGGCATAAATCATAGTGACAGCAAAAGGCTGTGCCCCATAATTGCCAAAATTCTTTCAAATTTGAATCAGAAAGACAATTGAAAGTGCTAAAAAATATTTGTTTTTGAAAAAGTGTAGAATTAAAGGAACATTTCGCCTACAAAATGACCATTTGTAAATTTAAAAAAAAAGTAATGTTTAAAAACTCTCACACAACTCACACAGTATATAATTTAAGTCTCATTCATCCATATGCTGATACAATGCTTTTAAATAATGAAAGCTAACTTCAAACACTACAATACCACATTTCTGACATCAAATACACAGGTTTTACGTACTTTATTACCAGCTGTATCTTTTAAAAACAGGTGCCACTTTGGTGAAGACCCATTAATAATCTTTTACTTTAATATATGAATTGAAGGCACATTTTCAGAAAAGAAAACTCATTTTCAGATATTAACCTACCCTGACTCTCTTCATCCTTTATCTGGATTGGGGATATTGCTTTTATATATCTTTAATCAGAACTCCCACTGTGGGATATTGTTAATATTGCAAGGTGTTCTGCACCATCTTTTATATGTACAGCTAAAATCATCCCTGTTTCTATGACTAGAATGACTATTAAAAACAGTGTAGCACATCTATTAAAGCACTTCCTTGTTATACTGGTTTACCTGTTTACTTGCTGGACATTTTCCCAGTTATCAAGGTTTGATAGCAATCAGATATGTACCCTTGAAAATGTGAGCAAAATTCTTTCAAAAACAAGAGAAGGCAGCGATGAGCACAGAAAAGAATTGACCCCCAAAAAACTAGAAATTAGTAAGAAGTACATGAAAAATCCTGTATCCTGAAAATAAGTTAAAAAATAAATAAAATAAAAAATAAATGAAAAAATTGAAAAATTCCCTGGTTTTATTTTTCCTTAGACATATTCAATTTCTAAATCTATTAATTTCTTTCAATTTCTTGCCGTAAGGTTTTTTAGAACTTTATTTTTTTTTCAGTAAACTTGTAAATGTCACAAAATCCAGTTTAAAGTATCAATTGTCCAAATTGGAGTGTGGGAGGAAACCGGATCACCCGGAGAAAACCCACGTCGACACAGCATCAAACTGTGTGACCCTTTTTGCACTCCTCCCCCACCCGCAACTGTATTTGCGGTGGTTTATGGGATTAGTACAAGTATAAAAATGGCAGCAAGTAAACCTGCTGCGCAAGCCAGAACCTGGAGCACATCTTTCCACAAACTGCGGGAGGAAGACTCGTTTGCAGCCTGAGCAGACAGCTCTTTGACGTGGGCCTGCAAAGACTGGATGATGGCTGCATCTACAGCTGGATCCTGCAGTAATATCAGAGACTCCAACAGCCTCTTACCGCAGAACCTCTTCTGCAGGTCTTTCACCACAGCCTTGCAGACTTTCTTTGTGGCCTTGATATCCGGACTGAAGTCCCTGATATCAACAAGTCCCTCCATGGTCTGATTGATCAGTCTCTTTGTGTGGGAGACCCAATCTTCCTGGCTGCGGTTCTGGAGAGCGTGACACTTGTCCATCACTCTCGCCGTCAGCAGGGCGACAAACAACCGGAGCTTGTTCACACTTTCTGCTCCGGTTGATGACTCAGGAGCAGGAAGATCAACAGACTCTGTTGATGTCTGAGGTTGTTCCTCAGAGATGTTGTCCTGCTCCAGGATGGTCACTGGTGTAGCCTCCTCAGATTCGGCGCTTGTCTGCGATTCGTTATCCATCGCTGTGTCGGATGTGTTCTTGAGAAGTGTTCAGCAGCTCCGTGTGGTTCTGTGGTGAGATCTGATCCTGACTGTGGCGAACTGTGTCTTTGAGCCGCATTCTAGAACTCTTGGATTCTAAAGTGTCTTTGACTTTTATGAGTCAAATGACTCTTATGTGACTTTTATGACTCATTCTAGAGTCCCAGAATTCTAGAATGTGATGTCACTCTTTTACACACACAAACATGCACACGCACACACGCGCGTGCACACGTGCGCGCACACGCACACACACCATTCTGCACATATGGAACATTATGTAACTCCTGAACTCATTATTGTGACCCAGATTGCTGATAGCAAGGATTTCTAATCTCGAATATGAGTCTGTATAAAAGTTTAATGGGACTGGACCCAAGTGGGACAGTAATAATAAAGACATAATTCAGCATATGAATTCACTGTTGGTCTTATTGTATTAACCGTTTGAAATCCGAGCAAATTGGCTTGATTTCTTTCAAAAAAACATAGGAAGAAGGCAATTAGCAACAAAAAAAGAAATGGCCCAAAATTAAGCAAGAAATTAGTAAAATGTACAAGTAAATTACCTGAAAATTAATAAAAAGAAAAAAAGAAAAAAAATTAAAGAAATAGTAAAAGTACAAGAAAATTACCCAAAAATTGCTAAAAGGAATGAAAGAAAACATTTAAAAAATGAAAGAAATGAGTAAATAGTACAAGAAAATTACTTAGATGAAATTAAATTTTAAAAAAGTAAAGAAAAAAATTAAAATGACGTCAACAAAGTGTTTAAAAAAGTATAATAATTCTGAAACATCATTTAAAATGTCTAATTATGGTATTTTTTCCTATCTTATACCTTTATTCTCAAAACATTTTCCCCTAGCTTTTTTTTTTTTTTATCTAAATCTACTAATTTCTTGCTATTTGTTAAACATTTCTTACCAAGTTGCTTATTGCCTTTTCCCCCATGTTTCTGAAAGAAGTTGCAGGAATTCACTAAAGGTTCAAAGGTCTAAAAACTTTGAAACTTTCAAATATTAACATATGATCAGCTTGCCTCCCCTCATACATCTCAGTCAGAGCGAGGCAGGATTATTCCAGCAATAATTAAATTAAAGCTTCATGTTGTTTTGGAATAAGAAATTCATTATGTGGCTATCAGTTTGATCTTCAAGATAAATGTTACGTTATTATCAGGCTCTGCTCTGTCAGTTTAATAATGAAAACAAATGGCACCAGTTTCACCTTTGGCTTTTCGTGGCATGGCAGAGAAAGTTTCCTCTGTTATAATTCACTTAAAGTGAAATTTCTGATTCAGTCACAGAGAGGACGAAATGCTTCTGCCAATAAATTAGAAGAAGACATAAAAGAATAAAATCTCTGTCAGGATGGAAAGAATACCAGGTTAAAGATTAAACTGGAATTAAATTCCATTAAAATTTTGTGTGACCCAGTTTTCCCTGCAATCAGCATTAATATTGAAAAGAAAACATCCAGGTATTTATTTTATGAGAGATGATCTGCTTTATCAGGACTGTTTGGGTGTGGTGGTTTGACCAGATTTGATTTAGAGCAATCTGGCAACACAAGCAACTCTCAAAAGATTTTGATTCCAGTGTTGCCAAATTGTGATTGGTACATGCAAGTCTGTGACCTTTCCCCCACTGAGCACCGCCTACCTCCAACAAACAAAAGCACAAATCTCTCATGTGAAACAACCCAAATTTTTCTAATTTTGGCAAAGAATTTTGGGTTGATGCAGGACTAAGTTTTATCAAGTTAGTTCATAAAATATGTTTTCAGGGCCTTTAGAGTTTTGGAGCAAATGACATAAAATTGGTGTAAATACTATTAAAAAGCTGTTAAATGAATACTTCACTCCACCAAATGACCATTTGTATATAGATTACTCAACTCATGTTATGTTAAATTCATTAAGAAAACGTAATTTTGGTCGAAAGAGAGACAGAATTCTTCATGTATTTAAGTCAAATGGGGTCTGCGTTTAACAAAAACTTTCCACTAGAGAAGCCTTTCCTCTTCCTTTAGCATGACTACTGTATTCTAGCCGGTGTTAATTAAACCAACTTAAATTTACTTATTATTGTTAAACATATGGTTTTGAAAATGCCTCATGAGTCCAGCATGACGCTGTGTGAGTGCAGATATAAATGCACCCAAGAAAGAGAAGTAGCACCAAAAGTCCTGCTCTAGAGTGAAGTAATGCATTCTCATATTTAGGCAGTAAAAATAAGAGTTTGATACACGTCTCTGCTGTTGATAGAGCTGGCAATCAGTGATACTGGCTGTAAAACAAAGCTCGAGCATGGTGATCATATTGCTAATTGGAGCACCTTTTGAAGTTTTTGAATAAATGGAGAATAATTGGAAGGATTGTAAAAATAAACACAGTGCCCAGGAAGTTTGTGTGCTTGATATGATTGTCAGTTTTTTTACACAAACACTGCATCGGCCAGTTTTATTGGGAAACTATTCAAATTTAAGTGATGGATGAATCCTAGTGGCTTTCAAATGTCAGCCCCCTAATAATAGAATATTAGATAAACATGTAAAAGGTTGTGAATGTAACAAATGTTTTTTTTAAACTCGTGTTGTTTGGCTTCTGTACATGGTTTTTTTTTTTTTTTAGCTCTGGGAGAGAGACGTCTTATAATCATACCCAAAGTGCTTAGAGCCGAAATTCAGACAGATTGTTTGTTGTCAAAGAGAATTATTGTTATTTTTTGGGAGGAGGGGGTTTATTTGGAGAACAAGTTTCCATTCTCTCACAGTGGGAACAAATGCCTGGGCAGGAGAACAATAAATATGAGTGTGTCTCAGTGTCATAGGAGCGCAGTAAAACCTGCAGGGAAATAAAATAAGCTTAAACTTCTTTAGCTTCTTTATTTTGGCACTCGGATCCCGTGGAGATATAGAAAACTTTGTGATGTAATTTTATTGAGAGGAGGCGTTTGTAGTTGAAGATCACCTTCATAGATAAACGATTTAAAGGGCCAACTTTATTTTATTTATTTCTGTCAGAGCTGCCAGAAGCCTGCATTCGGTCTCAAAGCAGAAGGATTGCTATGAAGTTGTGGTCCGTTAAAAAATCAGCAATCATCATATCGCCAGGGAAAGACTTTATAGGCCAGTTGTTTTTTGTTTGTTTTTATAGTCAGTATCTCAAAAGACTAAACAGGGTCATAGAGGATGCTATGTAGGGAGCAATAAAGTATGCTATCACTTTGTTATTACTTTGCTGGACTTTTTGAAACAAACTTTGTAGTATCTGCAACCAACTGTTGATTTTAACGCAGCCAGCTGAAGTTTCTGCAACATTTATTCCATTTTCAAATGGACTTTTTTTGCAGACTTTGTCAGCATCTATTTTTCTTTATTATTTATTTCCCTTTTCAGACTTTTTTTCCCCACTGTCAGCTGTTGCTTTGCCTTTTGATCTCTCTTCCTCTGTCCTCCAGTCCAGCACTATATATAGTCAGTCCCTCCAGGATTTCGGAGGCTCTTTTTGTCATAGTTAGAGCCAGAAATGCCTGATTTCACAGCAGCCTTCTTAAAGATGCAATGTGAGTTGTGATGTCTATTGGCGTTTTTTGTTGCATGAAATAGCCAAAACAGTTGCTGAGAGGAGACGTCAGATTCCAGTCAAAGATCTCCTTAATGGATGAATGTTACAAAAAGCCATATTTATTTTAGCTGCCAGAAGCCTGCATTGAGGAAACCTCAACACAAGTGGCCAATTGCTGTTATTTAAAAAAAAGCACCAATATTACCTAAACAAGAGTGTTTATTTGTCTCTCACACCTATAATAACGAGTTAAGCCAGGTGTTAATATAGTGTCATTTTATTACTACTATAAGTCTCTGCTGGGCTTTTGTTTTAACACTTTCTACTATTGATTTTGACTGCAGCCAGCCAACATTTCTGTAACATTTTAATCACTCTTTACTCCAAATGAAATTATTTGCTGACTTAATCAGCATCTACTGCTCTTAATTATGTAACCACTTCATTTTTTTCTTTTCTCCGTCAGTTATTGCTTTGCCTTTTTATCTCTCTTCTCTCTTCCTCTGTCCTTCAGTCCTGCCAACACCATTATGTAGTCAGTCCCTGTAGGATTTCGGAGGCTCTTTTTGTCGTTGTTGTGGCCTGAAATGCCTAATTTCACTGCAGCTTTCCTAAAAAAAATGTGATGCAAGTTGAAATGTTTGTTGCATTTGCATAAATTGTTGTGAGTGCAACATCCTGGCTGGATGGCTGACAAATTAATGGACAAATCAACCAGAAGTGTCTTAAGTGTCTTAGCATGGAGTGAGGCTACCATGAGACTCTAAAACAGCTCCAACGCTCCTTTCAAAGTCTCTGCTGAGGTTCCTCAACAAGATATTACCTCATCTATATTTACAACTTTTATTTAATTCGGTACTCTCACTGAGTAGGCGTGCCATGATAATTACCTTTATTGGACAATATATTGTCCCTGAAATAACAACAATAAACTATATTATTGGCATTTTTAAGACCATTTTAAGCTACTGCTATAATGATAATATGACGGCGCGAGTACACACTTTCAAATTAACTGTTAAATTTTAGGATTCAGATATTAGAATGATAATATGAAAGAAAATATAAAGAACTTTAGTAAGAGTGACCCAAAATTACTTAATTTAGACTAAACACAAAATTTGGTTAACAAAAACAAACCAAGTGATGCATCTTGCGACTAATAGAACAGGTTAGCTAAGCTCTGGGAACACCACCGTCAACTCCATAATCTGGTCAGTGTGTTTTAGGAGATCTGACAGCCTGGGAGCTGGGTGGTTTGCTTTTGGATTTACGGAGGGGTGGATGACGTTGCCAGTGGGTAAAATATCAAACGGCAGACTTTTTGGCTCATTGTAAAGGGGTTGGCAAGCTAACAATAATCAGGACTGTTCCTCTTTCACACTGTGTACCGGTGAGCTACACTGTGTCATCTTTAAAGGCTTTAAAGGTTTTTTTTGTTTGTTTTTTTTTAAATTTTCTCTGGACTCATGGCAGTCGGCAGGGGGGACAGAAAAAAAGGGTGAATCATTGCGCTCAAGTCTCATGATGACCCTGCAGGTTAAATCTGTAATCATGTTGGCTAAAATGCAAGCATGTATCAGTATGTATCGTATATATCGTATTATCGTATCGAACTCGATAACATAATTACAATCTCACACATAACTAAATAGATGTGAAAATGAAATATAATATTATTAAGAGTTATGGAGAAGGTAGTGGAAATCAGCAGTCTGAGTTGAGATCTAGTGACTGCAAAGACCGTATCACCACATCCCTGGTGCACAGAAGCATCTTAGATTTTTCTCCTTCTAACTCTGATTGAGGTTTTCCTTTAATTTCTCCGCTGTGGATACATGATGGACTTTATGTGTACATAGATGTGTGTTTTCAGGCCTTTACAGTTCCCTCAGCATCCAGACTGCTACAGCAGGTTTGAGTGATTGCCTTTATAAAGTGCTCCTGTTATGTCACTGAAAGGAGTCGACTGCTGCGGTTCAACACATCATTTGTCTCTTTAAGAGGATCCAGTGTGTGTTTATGCTCGTGTCTAACCTTCAGAGACTCATCCCTCTTCACTCTTGTCTCCCGCTCAGGTTGTGCAAAGGCGGGAGGCGTGCGCTTCTCAGAGGAACCCCCCGCCGCCGGAGCCCCATCACATGTTCACTTCGATGAAAAGCTGCATGACTCGGTCGTCATGGTGACTCCGGAGGATGATGGCAACTTCATGGTCAAGGTGTGTTAAACCCTGCAATAGAATGACACTCGATTGATACAATGGAGGAGTAAGATTTATCCTAAAAATGACATTGATCAGTGTTTTCAGTATGCGCCCATGATATTGTAATTTTGATCACTGAATCTAGATATCAATGGATCGTTACACTTTTATGTGATATATGCCTTAAATGACAGAAACAAGGAAATAAATTAATTCAGCTTTTTATGATACTGCCCTGTCCAGTGTATAAGGGTGTAATTAATTGTGTTGTGTCAAGTTTTTTTGCTCATGATCAGTTGAGAAAATAATAATAATGCATGTTATGACACATTTGTTTTAATAGCAAGCTAGCTTCAAAAATAATGTTCTCTCCCAAATCAACAGAACTTAAAATAATATTATTATGATTTTTATGAAAACACTCCAGGATTATGACAATATAAACACATACGCTGTTATTAAGGATCTTCAAAGTCATGCATGAAACTTAAATGGAAAGGAGATGTTATCTGTTATGCACAGAAGAGGTTAATATGATTGTTCTGCTTTTTATGTAAAAAATGTTGCAACCACACGATGATCTGGCATGAATCCATTTAGGTTCAATGAGTCACACTAAAATACTGGAAATGTTTGTTTTTTTTCTAAGAGATAATGATCATCTTCTTTTTTTTATTACATACTCGGTTATCAGCTGGCATCCTCACATGCTCCCTTGGATCCAAAATGTTCTGGAGTATTTTTCTGCTCAGCCTGCAGACATTTTTCAGTCCCCATCTGCTTCATGGACACCATGTTCAGCAGATCGCTTAATCCAAGTCCAAGTGAGTGTCCCTGCCAGGGTTATAAGAAAATCTCTGCGGATCAGATGCACATTAAAAACATGTGATTAAAACGTCCGATATACTATAACGTGAGCAAACAGGAGCTGTTAAGGACAAGCTGCCCAGTGACCAGGGAAAATGATGGCATTGTACGTTTCTGCAAACTTAAAAATACATTACATTTGTAAGTGTCCTATTTATAATATCAAAGTTTCTGAAGTTGTGACGTAAGACAGAGGCTAAAATTGAAATGTGGAGCTGAAGGGGACGGTGGTTTGTGAAAAACCTAGGCAAGATGATTTCCGAGCTGCAGAACAGTCTTCAAGACTAACCATAATCCTAACAAAAATATAACCAGGTGTGATTTAGCGAGCGATTGCTGTGCTTGCAATGGCTTTTCAGGCATCAAACATAGGTGTTTATAGCGACCCGTTGTTGTTTTTCAGCATCCTTTTGAGGCCTGAAAAGCTTTTTTTACCGAGAAATTGCTGTTTTTCCTACCTAGATTATGGCCCAAGAGGCGGTTGTTTTTTTACAGAGATATCTGAGCTTTTCCTGGCAAGATAGTGGCCTAAAAAACAGGTTGTTTTTATCAAGACAACGCTGCTTTTCCTGGCAAGATAGTGGCTTGAAAATTGGTCATTCTTTACTGAGACATGGCTGCTTTTCCTGCTGGAATAGAGCCTGAAAAGTAGTTGTTTTTTACTGAGATTGCTGCTTTTCCTGCTGAAATTGTGCCCCCCAAACTGGGCACTTTAAGCCAAAACATGATATTTTCCTAACTGTAACTGTTTTTTGATCCTAAACCTAACAACACTTACCTACAGCCTTTTTGAAATGCAAAGTTTCAACGTATCAGCTACATGGCAATGTGCAAAGATAACAGATATCATTTGCAGAAGCTAACAATGCCAACATTTTTTTGGTGAGTAGACTAGGAGTCAACAGTTTAAAGGTGGATTTTTGCAGAGGCACAAGATTCTGTATCATTTCAGCTTCAAATTGATCAGTTAGAATAAAACCCCAGGCCAAACCAAGCTACAATACTAAAGATACACAGATTTATCACCACCAAACGAAGTTTTCTTAAAACTCTTATACTTGGCCATAATTAGCGGCTCGACTTCCATGGATGTCAGTTTTTCCAGTGGTGGATATAATGTCAGAAGATAACTCTTTGATCTAGTGGGGCAGTGTCCTCAGTTTATGGGCTTTATCTGCAAAACATCCAGGAGAAGATTAAAGTCTTTTTTCATCACCGTTAATCTCCTCTGTCGGCCATAAAGGCAGGAAACAATGATATCAGACTTCTCATCTGTTCTCTGCTGTCAGCTCTTAAATCCAGGAGGAACTCAACGTAGGAGCCAAGTGGCAGAAACACAAGGTGCCAAAGGCTCCAAAAACACTTAGAAAATTGCAATAATAAAGCCTTTGGAAAGACCTGTGTACCTTAAATTTGACAATCAGTAACCATTAACTTGTTTCATCTGTGCCGAAGTCGTTAACATTGCAAACAATGAAAAATGTTTCCTCTAACTGCCTAATTAAAATATAGCTCATTTTTTCTCTTTAATCCTACTTTGTCTCAGCAGCAGTTCTTTGTGGATTTTTCCTCTTTGAATTTATTGTTGTGAACATCCACCATTATTAGAAAACAGGGAGTGAGATGAGCGCTATTTGCAGCAAAGATCCTTAGCTGAACCTCAGCACAGGATGTGGACTGAAATATCTCAATATGTCCCCCAGAGGATGAATCCTAATGGCTTTGGTGATTCCCTGACGTCCTGCTGCACCGCCATGAGGCTGATATTTATGGTTTTGGGTGAAGCTTCTTGGCAACAGTTAAAAGGATTACCAGGAAATTCAGCAGATATTCATTCCCCCCTCAG
The DNA here is from genome assembly GCF_008729295.1 of Plectropomus leopardus. Lineage (NCBI taxonomy): Eukaryota > Metazoa > Chordata > Actinopteri > Perciformes > Serranidae > Plectropomus > Plectropomus leopardus. Next base: position 16,645,158 of record NC_056485.1, on the reverse strand, counting down.
GATGAATTGCAGTAACTTTGGTGCTTTTCTGACTGAACATCTAGCACCAACATGAAGCCAAAGTTTTAATTTGTTTAATGACTTCATTTATACCTACCAAACTATTCAGCCTTAAGTGCTAATCAGCAAATATTAGTAGGCTGATAGGCTAAATCAATGAGTGTAGATAAAGATGGATGATGCGTCTCTATTTCGTCTCACTGTGAAAAAAAAAAAATTAGAAGCCAGAATATCCTGGATACAGCTGCTGCCATCTTGCTTTAGTGACATCATTTGGAGCCAGAGTCTGCACAGTAGCGTTTTCCGCAGTATTGAGATCCCGCCCTCTGACCAATCACAAGCAGTGCCATTGATCATAAGCACATAAACTGCCACACAGCTGTCAATCATGATATCAAGCTTCTTTTTTACAGCATTAATATAAAGTCTATGAGCAAAACTAAGATGGAAAGCATGGTAAACATTATTGCTATTATTAATATTTAATCCATAAAATGATCATTTGTTTATCAAATACTTGCTTGTGTTACAATGAATCTGGGAAGAAAACTTATGTTTGCTCACATGCTTTCAAGGTAAACTAAAAATCCAAAAACTGAAAAAATTCTCAATGAATTTGAGTAAACAGCAACCGTGTTTAAGAACAACAAAACTATACCAAAACATCCATATACAAACTGTCACACAACTTGTGCAGTAAAATCCAAGTCTCATTTGTTAAGTTGTATGCTCAGTACTTCCCAAACACAGAGACTATTTATGCAGAAGTGTTTTAAATAGTAAGGTCTTGGTGGAAAAGTGTGTGTTTGTTAAGTATTGAGCATCTGGCTGGGTTAATGAGACTTGGATTATACTGCACGAGCTGTGTGACAGTTTATAAATTGATTTTTAGTTATAGTTCTTTTGTCGTTTAACATGAACCCCTTTTTCTTCAATTCATCAAGATTCTTCATTCTTCGTTCACCATGGAGGCATGCAAAATAAAGATTTCTTCATGAATTCAAATGATATGCAAATGATCATTTTGTGGTTGAAGTATTCCTTTAAACATCAGCATGCCACTAGTGAGGATGTTAACATTTACCTCAAAATTTTTCTGTGCTTTACGGAGCTGCTAGCTTGGCTGAACATCCGAAGTCTTGTTTTTAGATGTTGGCTGAGGACACTAAAGAGAAAAACAAGGACATTGTTATGGATGAATAATAGCTGCTAATGTAAAAGCAATTTAAATCTTGAGGAAAGACATGCACAAAAACAAAGGACCAACCACATGATTTATCTGTCAAGTCACTGATTTGTTTCTCTTCAAGTGGCTGGCACACAAAATCAAGTGCATCTCAAGTAGCTCACGTTTTCAGAGAAGATTTCCTGCCTGCAGGCAGAGTATGTCCTTGAATCATTTATATCAATATTACAGGTTGATTTGAGCTGTTGTTCTCATTTATCTCCTTTTCATTGTTACTGAATAACCTCCTCACTTTAGTTAATAAATTCAACCACTACGACATTCCTTTGTACCTTTCACTTTTCTGCAGATTTATGACAAATTTAAATGTAAGAATGACTGTCCCAGATTGAAGTGCTCTAAATTTGGATGTTAGATCTGCCTTAACTCTTTGAAACCTGAGCAAATTGGCTTAATTTCTTTCACAAACATAGTTGAATGGCCCTAAAATTAGCAAGAAATTAGTAAATAAAAGTTACAATAAAATTACCTTTAAAAAGCATAAACAGAAAAAAAGAGGATAGTGGGAACAAAATTAGTAAAAACTTGTGAGAAATTACCCCAAAAAGCAGAAAAAGGAATTGTGAGAAATTAATAAAAAGTAACAAGAAAATTATGTGAAGGGGGGAAAAAAAGAAAAAATTGCAGAAATTAGTAAAAAGCCTTAAGAAAATTGCTTGAAAATAAGAAATAACAAAACGCAGCACATGAAAACTGATGTCAGTCCAGGTGTTAAAAGGGTTAATAGAAAACAAACGCATTCAGAAGGATTTCTGGTTTTAGCCTTCTTCTGCTGCTATTTCTCAGTAATACCAAAATCTCAAAGCAAAGTTCTGCACACGCTGACTGTAACTAAGCCTCTCCAAGCTTTGAAACTCATTCACGGCCAAATCGATTTGCCTAAAAGCGGCGTGTGCTCGTGTAGATGAACTACAAACTTGGCTGTGACCTTCACAGTTACAGAGCGGCGTGTGTGAGTGTGTTTCTCAGAGCTCTTTGAGTGTGCTTGAGAGTGGGCTCGGAGTTCTGTCAGCCTGGCGTCGTGGTTCATTGTGGAGCTGGGGGGGGGGGGTTGCTATGGAGATGGCCAGGCGGTTGTACAGAGCAAAGATGAGGCGGGAGTGTGTGGGATGGAAGTGGGATGCACACAACAGCTGTATGAATACCAGTTCTGATGAAGGTAATTTGAATTTCACAAAGTCTGAATGCAGGCGGGTCGTTTAGAAACAACACATAATGTTGTTCATTTTTCTGTTTGTGTTTCTGCTAAGATGGTGAGGTAGAGGATGCAAATGAGCAGCTGTCAGTGCTACAGAGTTCAGCTGAGAAATTGCTGCTGCGGAGGCCAATTCAAATCTTTTGCATGACTCAGGACAGCCATGTTTGTCAACTTACAGATCATGTTTTTGAGCTTTTGAGTTTTCTGCAGGTTTACATGCTCATGAACTGTAATCATTCAACTGTAAGATACCAGATTAACAGTTAATGACTGTAAGGATGTGCAGCTTCCGACAGGAAACACTGCCTTCCAATTAAGAGAAGGAAAATTCTCTTAGTGTATTTTGCATACACAATGAATCATATATCTGAATAAAATGTGACAGGTGATGCAACATTAGAGTTGGCTCTCATTAATCACGTTTGATATTCGTGAGAGCCAGAGACTTGGTGGCTAGGTTGTTCATGCTGATTTAAAATGTGCTTAAAGTGAGTCGTTACAAGAATTACTGCACAGTTCTCCGACCAGCATTATAGATAAAGACATCTCAAACTATTTTGTCCCCCAAAATTATTGTGTGTACGTAGGCTTTTTAAACGTAAACCTGCTAAAAAGTGGCAATAGACTTCTATCTCATTGCCAGTAGACCAGAGCTGTGTACACAGCTCTGCAGCAGACAAGTATGCCTTACTGTATTTGTGTGTTTTCACTGGTGAGTCACATTCAACGTCATGCACATGCCAGAAAACAGATTAATAAACAGTAGAAAGCAGCATGGAGGCCAGTGAAAATGTAAGTGGTTTCATCTTTTTTATCTCTCTTACTTATTCACTCTCTTTTTCAAACTCGGGGCTGACTCAATTCGGATTGATGAGTTTGGCGGAAACGGACCTTTTTTTTGTGTTTTGCCCTCCGGCAACCACGTCTTTACCCCATGCTGTCATCTCAGTTAGTTCTTATTTTTGAAATCCTTTAGTTAGTCTGGTGTGTCTATAAAGCTATGCTTTTTACACCTCCACACCAGCGATAGCCATGGCCAAAGGCATTATGATACCAGGTTTTCCATCTGTCCCTTTCTTTTGAAGAAATATCTCAACAACGGCTTGACCGAATATCTTAAAATTTGGCACGGATGTCCACTTGTGATGAACTGATTCTATTTTGGTGGTCAAAAGTTCATGGTTTGTTTTTTTTTTTTTCCTGTCTGATATCTTACATTTCTAGCTAGGACAGAGTGTTCTGTGACTGGATCGTCTCGGTAAACTTGACATACAAGTTCATAAAATGTGTGGTATTCCCCTTCAAGTTGGGTGAAGAATTGCGCCATTGTTTTTGGAGGAAAGATGAGTCGTTTGTGTCTCTGGGTGTATCCGACTCTCAGTGTTACACATCTTCAGAAATGACATGATAATGCCATCGCTCAGTAGTGCACTCGTACACTAGACTTGAAATTGCGTACTGACTGAAATGTTTTATATTGGTCATCACGTCTTGGTCTCCACCACTGAAGCAATCTCTCTGTTGGTCCAAATCTGCAGCGTGAAATTCATATTAAATCAGTTTTTCAGAGGCAGTTTTCAATGTCTGGACATGCGTGGGTCTTCACTCACAGAATGATTATTGTTTTTCTCTGCAGCGCTCCGTCAGCGTTCCCTCTCTCCCGTCTAACTCCACGCTGTGTGCAGACTGCTCTGCCGCTTTAACCAGGGGTCATGTGGGGCCACAACCGCCGTTCGCAGCTTGTAGCTGGAGGGGCTTTAGGCTTATCTCTCCTCGCCTGCTCTTCCCTGCGGTCTCCTCTCTCGCTGTCTCTCTTTGTTATCCCAACTCCTCTGTGAGGCTTTCTTCACTCCTCTCTGTGACGATTCCCTCATGAATTTTTCTCTTTGCGGAGCGTTAGGCAACTAGCTCTACATCATTCGCCTCTCTCCACCTGTCTGTTGCTCTCACTTCCCTTCTTTATAGTCTCCTTTTAAATTTTTCACATGGGTAATATGAACTGAAAAGGTGTGAAATGTGCTGTATGCAGCAGCAACAGGAAATAACCGTTTGATTGCATGAATTATGTACATAATTTTGAGCCTGGTTTTCATTTCTATCTTCATTATATATTTGAGTCAGTATGAAAAGTTAGTAAAATGTCAGAATATAGCAACAAACTAAAAAAAATGGCCGTCACTAGTTCCCAGATCTACAGGCAAAATAAAAAAACTGCTTTTTTTGTATCAACAGTCCCTAAACCCAAAGGTGGTCAAATTTCAGTTATATAAATAGGATAAAAAACAGCACATACTCACATTAAAGGAAGCTGTCTGGTGTGTTTTTGATTAATAAATGACTGACATTGTTAATCACTTATGAAAATTTATGATGAATCATTCTTGGTCAATCAGTTAAAGCACTAATCTTTTTTCTGGCCAAAAATCTCTTTGAAATAAATTATTTAGGGTAGTAAATGGCTTCAAAACGTCAGTCTACAAACCAATTGGTGATGTCGGGTCCACTTTATACAGTCTTTGGTTGCAACTTATGATTGTTTTTGTTAGCGATTAATAATAAAAAAAATGTCCAAAGTTTCTCAAAGTCCAATGTGTCTTCTTCAGACTGCTTGTTTTGTCTGTGTAACAGTCCAGAACCTAAAAATATTCTATTTATAATGATATAAAACAGAAAAAAAGCAGAAGATTGTCACATTGGCAAAGCTGAAAATGACAGTATTTTGCATTTTTGTCTTGAAAAAGTAATTATCAAAATAGATGCACATTTATTTTCTGTCGATTGACTTATCTTGGCAGCTCTAGCTTTGGCTATGTTACTCAACTTGTTCATTGCTACCAAACAGAAAATCCATACAAAATGCCACCTTTGAATTTCTGCCTGTTGGGGGTCAATTTTGGCAGCCATGTTAGGATTGTTGAGCTCTTGAAGAGTCTTTGCCTCAGCCTTCAAACTGCTGTAGAAGGTGTAACCACATTTAAAATTAACCTCTTGAATTACAGCCATCTCTGTTCACATGGGATTAGTATTATTGGAAGATTTTTGAGTTGAGTGAAATCCAGGAGGTAACTCTGTATTATTTCCCGTCTGGCTAAAATTGCCAATTTGGCAGAGGTGAGGGGGTTTGCAATCGCCAGAGCAATAACTAATGATTTCAATTAGAGGACTCCCTCATGGAAAACTCAGCCCAACAGTGTATTGCTTATGAGAGTTACTTATCCATGTTCCCCATAGAAAATAATCCTTTATTTATTGAGCTGTAATGGACTTACACTATGGAATGTGAGGGCAAGCCAAAGCCGTTTTCCTCTCTATAAATCCCTCTCTCCCTATGTTACAGTCAGATTAGTCCAAAGTTTTTAGGAGACACAAAGACAGCCATTGTTTTTCCTCCTAATCACTAAATCTTTACTTGACTCTTTCCCTTTCAACTCTTTAAACATCTCTCTCTTTCCCTCACGCTGCAGGTTGGCTTCCTGAAGACGCAGCACCGGTACGAAATAGTGTTCACCTTGCCCGAGGTCCCAGCTCTGGGGAAGGATGTGTGTCCAGCACCTGTGCCCAGTCCACACCTCCGGATCACTGATATCACTCCGGCACCAGAGGGTAAGACCATGAAAGGATGAGGAAAAACAAAACAAGAGTAAACAAAGCCAAGTGCATTTAAAAGAACTAGTTTACTGGTCCAATTGTGGTTTCTCCACCGCGCTTTAACTGGTTTCAGCTAAATAAATACAACTGCTGCAGGTGCACTGAATTCACAATATATTCTGAAAATGGGGGTAGGGTTACAGCAATGACATTAATAGAAACCATTCCTTGGTAGTTCCTGTAGTTTTTCAATCATGGTATATAGCAAAGTCTGAGTACCAGCACCATGGGTATAAGTTCAGTTTCTGAAGTACAAAACAAGGCCACTGTGACCTTGCATCCATCTCATTCTTATTAATGCAATAGCCTTGAGGGAATTTTCTCAAATTTGGCACCAAGGTTCACTTGGGCTCCAGGATGAACTGCTTAGCAACTGGGGTCAAAGATCAAGGTTGATGTGACCTGATGAAATATATTTGTGGCCATAACTCAAGAATTTATACAGTGATTATGACAAAAATTTCCACAAATGTCTAATAGAGTTATACAATAAATTGATGACATTTTATATGCAAAAGGTCAAAGGTCAATTTTACTATTATTCAATGCCATAACTCAGGAACAGAAGGGAAGATGTTTGGTCAGATAAGATCAGTCTCGTTTGGATTTAACTGTAAGAAGTTCTGAGTCCTCCACAAACTTACGTCTGCAATGCATGCAGTCAACTTGTTAATAAAACCACTATAATTTAAGCTTTCAGAGACATATAGCTGGGTATCATCTGCATAATAATGGATAAAAAATCCAATTTCTTATAATATTACCAAGTGGTGTCATATATGGGCTGAAAAGAGCTGGGCCTGAAATAGAGCCCTGTGGAACAGCACGTCAGGTCTATTTTATGTGTGGTCATTCATGGCCACATAGTAAGTCGACTAGTTTAGACCTGAACTATTTAAGAACTTTGCCATACAGACTGACCATATGTTCGAGTTTGTTTAGCAGAAATAGTATTATCTGCAGCAAGGGGACAATTTCCTCTCCCTCCCCAGTGGAAATTAGGCCCTAGACCACCTAACACCTCCCCCTTTTTGGACAGACCTAAACAATGTTGTCAATAAAAGAACAGGAAATCTCGACTTGGAAATCTCTCTTACCACACCTGAAATCATTGTATATATGCACTATTTGGATAAGGTCATTCCTCAGTGCTGTACTGCTACACGAGAGTGAAAGTTTTACTGGGGGAGACAGAAAAAAAAGTTTCTTGCATTGGCCGGGAATCGAACCCGGGCCTCCCGCGTGGCAGGCGAGAATTCTACCACTGAACCACCAATGCTTGTATATACAGTCCTGTGCACTAATTTTTTTTCAGACCTGGACCAGTGGCATAAGATAGAAGTGAAGTAGGTTATTGGTTGAAAACTGTGAAACATTTCATCACAACTGGTTAACTCATTGTACGTGTTAAATTCAGGTTGCACACATTATTATTTACCACCATTGACTTGCTCACAATCACCATGGCAGAGTTTGATCAGTCTATAACAGCACAGAGTGAATAGTTTTCAGTCTTTTTCTGGTTACAGTGATCATTTACTGTGTCATGCTCTGCAGCTTTTGGGACTGAAGACATTTAAAAAGCAGACCTCTGTGTTCTGCGTGGGAGGGTCTTGGGCTGCATGAAAGCAGAAACTTCCACATGGGAGGGAGTTTAGGGGGAAGTTTTGCCCTAAGCTGAGCTCCTCAATCTGTTCTTTCTCATGCTGTTCACACCCTTTATGGAATTTATGATATGCGGATTTTATTTGAATGGAAATTTTTATTTTGTTAGACAAACCCTTTCATTTAAAAGTAAGTGACATTGTTTGGTTCAGTCAAGACAGAAGAAAGTCAGTCTTAACCCTCACATACCCTGTCAGTCTTAACCCTCTCTTCAGTCACATCGAAGCCAAAAGTCAGTTGCTCTTCTTCAGCTTAATTAAAATGCTTTGATCAGGCTTGAGTAACAAATACAAGAGCAAAAATGGCACATCATTCCAATTCCTGCATCCCTTCAACTTCCTCCTGTGAGTCTTAATGCTGGTAACTTTTAAAGTACTGCAGGCTACATTTTAAAGCATGATTATACTCCATTAGTACTACTTGTGAGATGGGAGAGTAGCTTCAGACACCCTCTCCAACTGCACCTTTCTGCTAATGGATACATGTTTTCTAGTCCATCACGTTGCGTCCATTGTGCAGCTTGGCGTCAATGCGTCTTTTGCATTGACTTTGCATGTAAATTTGCTGCGCAAAACACCTGCATCCTGTTCGGTGTGAACACACCATAACATCTATTGTAGGTAATACACTGACTACAGGTAAGTACCTCATACAACCTCACTTCAAAAAATCCAACCATTACTTTATTATTAAGTATTGCCAGTCTTATAGTGCCTCTTATTACTAGAGCCAGACATACAATTCAACAGTAATTGAGTGTAAAAAACAAACACAAAAGCAGTATTTGTTAGAGGGAGTCCTGATGTCAAACACTTTGTTGCAGTCTGCGTGGAGCAGCAGATGGTTGAGGATTACAGGAAGAGACAGTTGAGACAGCACTAGCTCAGTTATCCGTCTCTGAGGAATCATAAAAACAATACTCAAACACCTCCCTGTGTGTGGATTCTTGTCGCTCGTCATGCTGTTAGAGGTAGTAAACTCCAAACGCTGCAGCGATTTTGAATGTGTGTTTGTGTTTACTGGATTCCCTCTCACCACTAAACCTGCTGATTTGGGCCAAAGGTGATCCTCTAATGTTGCGGGAGTCAGGCCCACTAAATGCCTGTAACTGAAGCAGGTTACTGACCTTTACTTTCAGCCTACTGTCACACCCTTTATATTACTGTAGAGTCTGTGTCTACAGTGGCAGGTACTGGTTTATGTTTACCTGTATGTTTGTTTAATGTACTTTTGACTGTGTGCTCATCACTTCACCCTTTAAAAACAGACACCCCAGGGACAGCCGTGAGAGGTCTCTGATCTTGTTTAGATAGATCTAAAATAAAAACTATAATAGCTAAATAATGTATTATTTTTGCAGCAGAAAGTGAAGGCTTCTGTCTTCCCTGTCATCACTACCTTTTGTTGGTTGCATTCGTAGTATTTCACCGGAATTACACCAGAATTTCCCAAAGAATTTCACGTAGCGGCCCGAGGGAGATAGTTGTTTGCATGACCCTGTATATCTATCCAGTATCAAAACTATAATAGCTAGAGCACTTATTCTTTTTTAGAAGAAAACTACGGCTTCTGTCTTCTGTTTCATCACATTGTACACTCGTAATGACGTCACTGCACTATGTTACCAGTCGTTTAAAATTTGTGCAGGAGTGTCAGGGGAATCGATGATAGTCTATCCAAAGCCCTTTGCATATCTCAAAAACTAAATAATGTATATGGTTCAAATAACTTATGGAGCGCTAGGAAATATTTTGTTTATGTTTCTACATTCATTTTGTTTAATGACACGATTTCAATGTTTTTTATCAGTTGTGTGTTTTTGACTTTCATAAACTTTTAGCTTAGGTCATACAGATTTGAGGGATATGAAACATTTGAAGATAATCCAAAAAGTGACATCACAATAAGCAAAAAATACCAATGAAAGCACTGCAAGACCATTCTATTGCAGAGTTCAAAGGATTATAATATTTTTCATCATTTTGTTCTCTTGACTGCAGTCTGATCCATATTCAAACATCAGCTCACGCAGAGAGAGAAATAAAGAGCACATGTGACGTAAAACGGTGCAATAAAGAGGAAATCTAATCCCTCTTCTTTTTCTTCTTCGCGTTCCCCAGGTGGTCTGAAGGTGACATGTGAGTACATGGCCCAGCAGGAGGGCGTTCTGTGTGAGGAGGTGCTGCTGCTCAGTGAGACCAACGAGGACGTCTGTGTTAAGGTCAAAGTTCACGCCAGAGTCATGGGTGAGGCTACTTTACCAATATGAGAGATAATCACTGCAACACACTGAAGCTTGCAGATGAGCTACTGTCATCTTTTGACAATAGGGGAACAAAAAGTGTGCTTCCATCCACCTGTTTTTGTTCACGTTTTCAGGGGGAAACACCAAAAACTAGAAAATATTGATAATATTCATATTTTTCAGGTGTCTGGCGACACCTGAAAAATATGAATTTTTGAGCTCAGGGAAGGCTGTTTGTTCAAGGCCAGAATATCGCACTATTACAGAGTGCCACAGTAATAAGTCCTCTAAAATAAGTAAAAATTTCAGCACCTCCGGTTGCCTCGTCTCTTCACAATTTTTTGAAGTCCACAGTGATATCTTTTAATCTTTTTTTTTTGGTCCCACCAACAGTCAAAACCCCAAAGATAAGGGCTGGAACAAGAGAAAAATAAAAAATAAAAAAAAAAGTAGCTGCCTACTTTTCTGTCAATTTACTGATCCATTAATTGACTATTTTTTTCAACACCACTTAATTTTAGAAATATAATTTTCTCCAAAGGAGTCCTCATCCAGAGTTTTAAATGATACCATTTCATGTCAACTTGGATTCTTCTTCTTGTAACTTGGATTGGTTCTTCTGCACTAATTGGATCTCATTTTTAAAAATACCCATCTTGAGGCCAATTAGTTTGAGTACAGCTGACTCCTAACATCTTGGAGTCTTTTATATCTGCCTCTGTTAGTTTTAAAGGAAGAACTGACGGATAAACTGAGAGATGAACTTTAACTATTTTCCCTTGTGTGCTGCTGCCTCCTGCTGGTGACGCAGTGCTCTGGTTAGAGTCAATTTAACAGCACTGACGTTAAACACAGACAGCCCAGGGACACACATAGGACGCGTCATGTGGTTTACTTACATTTGAACTATAAGAAAACGTAATAAATGTTTGTTTTAATTACCTACAAAATATACTTTGTAGGTGATCTTTTCGGTAAATGAGGGAGAGTATCAAATCCTTGTTATTTTATTAAAAGCAGTGATTTTTCAGGCATAATAAAATAATTAATAATAAAACTACTCTCCTCCAGTGTAACATTGTTGTTAAGGTTTTTGCTATTGTAAAGCTCCCTGGTGCAGTAATTAATTTGCTTTTTCTCCAGTTAAGTCAGTGTCAGCGAGACTGAATTGGACGCTGGCATTTGTGTCAGCAGATGGAGAATTAGGTAAAGAGGGCGCATGTGTGTGTTTCCCTTTGTGCCAGCGTAAATATAGTAGAGCCAGTGTGTGTGTGCTTGAGGATGAATGGTGGTTGTGTTGCAAGTGTTTATTTTTGCTCACGAAGCGTGACCTGAACATCTGTCCAGATGTCTGTGTGTAATTGAGGCCTGGTTGAGGACCAGCTCAAAGGATTAAGCTCTGCCTCTGCTGCCTCTTAGCTGCACCGCTGTGTTTAGATCAGTGACCGAATAAGGATGATATAACATTGTACTGCTGCGGTACGTTAAGCTTTCAATCTGAATGCAGCGCTTTGTTTAAACTTTCCTGAAGATACTGGATATTACGCTAACTGTTGTCCAGGGAGCGGGGATTCAAGAAAATTTGTCATAAAAAAATGTTAGATTTTTTTTATTTTTATTTTTGTTTAAAAAAATCAAGAAATACTTATTGTCTTAAAAGTAGTCCCCAGTGGAATTAAAACATTGTTTGTCATTAAAAGAAATGTAAAAATTCCTTTAAAATTCATCTTAAAAGAAATGAGGTTGTGTTCATTATGATCATTACCTCTGACAGTAAATCAGTTAATCAACGGTCAATAAAATAAGTATTCCCTTTTTCTTTGATTGAGCAAAAACAGATATTTGGCATCTCTGGCTTTTTAAATGCGACAATTTTCCTTTAGTGCAGCCCTTATTACAGCTATTGTGAAGGGGGAAAAGTGTATTGCATTGGCCGGGAATCGAACCCGGGCCTCCCGCGTGGCAGGCGAGAATTCTACCACTGAACCACCAATGCATTTATATGAATGCCACGTGCAGTCAAAATTTTTCATAGCGAGCAAAAATCATGTGAAACTGCAGATTATGACGCAGTTTTTCGTTTCAACTGTCCCACTGTGGAACTTTGCATCACCGTGGTTAGAAAAAACATTCATTGTAGGTGTTAAAATCAGTGCGCACGCATTATTTACCACCACTGAGTTGTTCGCAATTATCATGACAGAGAGCTGAAGTGGCTGATCAGTGCGCAACAGTACAGAGTGAAAAGTTTTAGCTCCTGTTGTGATTGATAATTTATTGCATCATGCGCGGCAGCTTTTGGGACTGACAAAGGGAGGCCTCTGTGATCCTCATGGGAGGGTCTTGAGCTGGATGTAAGCGGATACTTCCTCATAGGAGGGGTTTGAGGGGGAAGTGTGCCCTACACTAAGAGCCTCAGTCTGTTCTTCTCCATGTGTACACACAGAACGAAAATCTCTTTTTGAAACTTCAAAATAACTGTCAGCGCCTCTAATCAGATTAAGGAAGTATAATAAAGTATGCCTCCTGTTCAGGTTTTATCGTCTATCTTAATCTTTTTTTCCCTTTGTTAACACTCAATACCAACGAAATACAACAAGTATGCTTTAAATGCAGTAAGACTATATTTAGTTATTAGTCCAAATGCAAAGCCAATATCTAATGCAAATAAGAATAATACCCAATGTTTAAAACATAAAAAAGTTCTTGGTTTCTCTTAGGACCATTTAGTCTGTCTTAAATCTTTAACTGTTTCCTCAAATCTGGCTTAAAAAAATCACAAGTGCATAGCACCTTTAACATGTAAACGCTGAAAAATATACTGTGGGCCCACACTCTTAATCTACAGCTTAAATCAAAATGAAACCAAAGAAACCTGTTGCTGGCCTGAATCGAGGCCTCAAAGGCCTAAAACTATATTTGCCCGTTCACTTGTTTACACAATGAAGTAAAGAGAATTCACTGCAATGCAGTTCATTATGAAGTAAACAACGTTTTAGTCGTCAGACCTTCATCTGGTTGAGCCACTCAACTTGATAAAGGTCTGACGGCTGAAACATTGTTTATTAAAAATAATTATAATTTATAATTAAAAATAAATAAGACAGTGTGCAGAAATTCTCTTTCCGTCTATGGTCTATTTCCTTCTACGCACTCGTCCACAAGTTTCTGAGGGTGTACATGAGCCTCCACATTCACTTGTTCACATGAACAATCAAAAGAAATATATGTGCAAGTTTATCAGTACTCACCAGTCCAAGGATTAGTCAGTGGGTTAGGAGGGGGGAAGAGGGGTGATGGATGAAACAGCAGGAACAGTCTACAGCAGCAAACAAACAAATATTTAAGTCACCATAATTGCATTATATTTATTTTTTGAAGTTGTGTTTTGTGGGACCAGTAGTTCTGAATTCAGCAAACAATGGAAAGAATTGTCAGTTCCAGCTTCTTAAGTGTGATTATAATACTGCTTTTCGGAGATTTAAATAATTTAAATGAGATATCCTGTGGTCGCCTGATTGCTGTTTGATAAAACAAGCTGATTTTATTTCATTTCACTATTTCATTTGTAAATAACTGTTATAATTCCACACTTTATTGCCAATTAAAACATCAAATAAATGATTACTTTGTAATTTAGTCTATTAATTTAAAGATTAAGAAATTAATTTACAAAAAAGGTATTAATGCCTATTTTAATTGTACAATTAGTCATTAATTACTTAAATGCTTAATTACTATTTCAGTGACATTTGTGGTCCTCCATTGACAAGATTTGTTTAAAGATGATAAATAGAGATTTAAACAGCAATTCCTGCATCCATAATTATAAGTATATATTTCTGTGCGTCTGTTATCATTTATTCAGGCTTTTACATTACAGAATATGACCGGGAATCGAGGCCCAACCTCCAGTGCAGTACGCGACAATTATACAACCAAATTAGCTTTCCAGACACTCTCTTTAGTCTCAAATGTCCGTCTCCTGAATCAAATAAACTAGCTAAGTAACAAGTATATGAACCATTAAATGACGATTTAACAACAGCTTCTCTTAAACCCTCTAAATGCAAAGCTAACATTATGAACGCAGAGCCAATAGCTGTTATGCTACTTCTAAAGGCTATCCGCGATTAGCAACACAACTCGATTTTAACCCTTGTAACATTTAGTTACGGCAGATAAAACAATACACGGAGTCGTATTTACCTCTTATGGGTCACACATGTCCAAATAAGGCGATAATTGGTCGTCCACAGCAAAGTTACGGACGTTTATGTTGTCAAACGATATTTGGTATTCACTCGACGGACGTTGCTAGCTCGCCTTCGCGTTTCTCTAGCAACCGGCAACTGAAGCCCCGCCCCCTCCATCTGAGAATGTGATTGGCTGTTAGCTTCGGACCCTCCAATCAAAGTAAAGAAACACAAAGACTGACATATTATGCTGCTTAACATATTAGGTTGTTAACTCAAGGGGACTGTTTGGCGCAATTAATTTTGGCAATGTTCATGCACATGGCATAGCCTACATTTAGGCAAGAGTGTGTCATTTTGTTTAATCTCAGCTCAGCAAGTCTAAAATACAACAGAGTTGTTACATTCATGCTGTTATGTGCAAACAACGTGACACTGAAACCTATTTTTTTTTATTATTATTAGTAGCATAAGTGTTAGTATTTGTTTATTTATGTATTTATTTTGCCATTTTGGCACATTGTTGAAATACATGCTATTTCCACTAGGTGCACTTTCACAATAACTGTTGCTGCAAATCATTGAAATATCCCAACTTTACATTTAATATAATGAAAATAATTCATTTTTGTTCTTGTTTTTGTTTTAATCTAAAACATAGTGGCATCATGACAAAAACTGGCATTTAAAGGACTGAAATTGTAAACATTAACGAATATTTGATATTTGAGTTTTTCTCAATGAAAACTCGAACGAAAGTAGAAAATAATATTAATGTATAACATTTTACAAATCTTGATTCTTAAAAAGCTCATTTTGTGCACAGAGCGATATGAGTATGTGTAATATTAAAGTGGGCCCTGAGGGTGAATAGAGGAAACTCACAGGGACAATATGGCCATGCTGTCTTTCACCACCGGGTCTCATGAGTCCATGATCAGTGCCAATGGAGTTTCTCAAGCATTTTCATTTATAATTGAACCCAATGATGTACAATATGTGGGTCATTTATTGGATACATTCAGAAGTGTTGTTGGTCAGAATAAATAAGGATACTGAAGAATATTGCTTAGTTGCATAATTGCAGTAATTATTGCACTAAAATGATTGCACAGTGTTACAAAGAATCTTCTTTTATTAAAAATATCAGAAAATGTTTGCAAGATTTCAGAATGGTATCAGAGTTGTAATACAGAGTGTTTCACTGACAAAGGGTCAGATGCAGTCTCAGACAGTATAAACTATATGTAATGCATATGAATGAATACTGCAGAACAAAGTATTTAGCTTATTGCTTGCTAAAAGTGCATAATGAAGTCTTTGGATCATGTAATTTATTCCTCTTTTTGTCTTTGCCACTTGTTTAGATCGTCACCAGGGGACACCCATGCTGCTGGAGGGAGTCCGCTGCATCGGGGTGGAGCTGGAGTACGACTCTGAACAAAGCGACTGGCAGGGATTCGACTAAAGCTTCTGCTCCTCTCCCAATAAAGTACACACACACATACACACAAACACACACCTGCCATCATAGAAGGATACACACACCAAATTAAACACACACCATATAGGAAAAAAAGTGCACACATAAATAATTTAGTGCCACGTAATGTACATACAGCATTTCCAGTGTTCAGTGTTCAGAGGTTTTACAAACTAACATACAAGAAACATTCCTCTGCTGCAACTTTCACAACATCGACAGCGTCTGCACAGTTTGTCAGTTTCCTCCCTCTCACCTTTTTATCACCATGATGTGTTCTGGTGTGATTTCCTAACTGAACCTGCAGAGAGCAGCAGCACTTTTTGAATCAGCGCAGATCTCTTTTCACCTTTTGTGCTCCAGTTCACTCTGCTCCTGTTGTGCAAACTGAATCCCAGGTGAGAGAGGAAACAAGGGCTCTTTTACATCATGTTATAGCTTAAAAATGATCTATAGGGAGGAATATAAATCTGCACAATTCAGGGGAAAAGAGTGGAACTAAGGAGCAAAGCTGAGCCTGTAATGGTTCTGTTTAACCACAAGGTGGCGCTGCAGACCGCTGTATGGAAAGCTCCTCCAGTCTAAAGTTTTCTGGTGCAGCAGTGAAACTGCATTTCTTTATTTAACCCTTTAACAGACATACTAAAAAATGCCTCTGCCAAAAAAAAAAACATAATAGACTATAGAATATGTTAACAAAATGTAATTATAATCTCAGTATAATGCATTTTAAAATGTGCAAAAGTCTCCGTAATATAATAGAAATCTGAAATCTATGATGAAAAAAAAGTGACTTCTTACAATAAACATATAAAAAATAAATGGATACAAATAAAAATGAATCTTTAAAAAAAAATCTGTATAAAAAATCTGAAAATAAAAGTAACTCAATAAAATAAACAAACAACAATAAATATGGGTTTTGCCAAGTTTTTAGTGAAGCAATTTGATGGCAATGAATGTCGACAGTGTGGTTACAATGCCTGTTAAAGGGTTAAAGGCACAATCCAGTTAGGGCGCTTTTACACTGTTACATATCCTAATATGTGAGGTTTCTAGTGTGATTACTGCTACTTAGGTTTTTGATTTTCTGCATTTCTGTGGAAATAACGTGAACTTAATTCAGTGTTTGCAGCAACATCATTAGACAGTTTCTTTGGAGGGAAAACATGTCCTCCAGCCACGTGACATTAATCTGTTGAGGTATTTTTTTATTGATTGGATCGCCCTGTGTGATTATTAAACACTTGTGTTGAATAGTGCATCTATGAGAAAAATACTTTGTCTTTTATTGGGAGGAACTGACACCAAAATCAGAGGTTTAGAGTCTTTGTTTTAAGGGCCGATCACACCAAGATGCATCTTTTTTTTTTTGTTTTTGTTTTTCTAAATTGAAAAATGTCCAGAAAACTAAAATAATATTTATCGGTATTATTATAATATATTTAAAATTTGTCACAGAAAGAGTATTTTATTTTATTTTTTGCGCTTTTCCAGGTCATATTTGTTTCCCCCCTTCTTTTTTCTCCTCAAGGTTTTTTTTTTAGGTATTTTTCTTTTTTTACTAATTTCTTGCTCATTTTGTGATCATTTCGTAGTCATTTGCTCAGTGCCCTCTATACATATTTTGAAAGAAATCAAGCTAGTTTTCTTATAGGTTTCAAAGGGCGAATAAACCAATCAATAAAATAATGCTAGATTAATGGACGCTGAAAATAACTTTGCATTAAAGTGTTTTGTGTGGATTTTTCCTTGAAGAAAACCTGTTGCTGCAAGTTTAGCGAGGTTTGGAAAGATTTAGTTTAAATTCATGAAGCCTTTAGAACACACATGTGACGCAAAGTGCCTTTCATTGTACCGTCCTGTTTCTCATGTAACTTGAGCCTTGTGTTGTTTTATCATCTCCTGTCATACACTGTACCCACCAGACGAGCACATGGACCAGTGCCGAGCTGCCTGTTTGTTGTCTCTCCAGTGTTAAATCCCACTTCCTCCACCGGCTTGCCTCACACATCAGACTCCCATCAGAGTGCAGAGAGAGTCGACAGGTTATAAATGAATGAAATCACCTGTCAGCTCATTTACATTTGTGCCATGATCTGACTGCACTCCTCTCTTTATACATGACATCTCCTCTGTATGAATCAACAGTTTTTGTTAAACCCAACTATAAAACATCAGCCTTAAAGGAAAAGATTCTGTGTGTAGTTTTAGTCGACCGCAGGCTGTCGGTGTAGTGCAGGTTGAATAGATTTATTAGGTGTTTGCTTGTAATAGGTCAAAATTTGTTTCTTCTTCTCTTTGTAAAACGCTCAATAGGTAACTGTTTCAGGAATGTAGCAGTGTATTTGTTGATGTTTGTCTCCTGTGTGTGTGATTTGTATTTTTTAATGTCAAAAAATGAATAAAAGTGAGTTTTGTCAGTGTGTGTCTTCTGTCAGTTCTTAGCAGGGACGCTTGGTGGCAGTCTAAACCACAGCACTGATGTCCTCACTGTTACACAAGATATATTCTCATGAGACTCCAGAGGAGATTAAAATAACAGTAAAATATCAACATGTCAGATGAATTTTAAAGTCTTATTAGAATTTGGGTTTGTTACAGGATTAACTGCTCTGAGTGTATCTGAGCAGAGCATGACGTCCTTTCTGATTAAAGAGCAAAAACTAACTGATCATTTTAACTTATTAAAAAAAAATCAGTGTTGTACTGTGAGTGTGTAAACGTTTCCATGAGGCCCAAAATCAGCCCCTGAGCTGTCAGGAAAAAAAGGTTTTTAATATTTAACAAGTAGTTTAAAGTCTCTTTGTTGAAAAATGTTCACTCACATTTCAGATTGAGGTACAAAGTCAGTAACTTTTTTTTTCTATAAGTAAGAAATTTCACTTAAAATTATATTTGAAATAAGTTAAATTGAGATAATTTGTCAGTTTATCAAAAGTATGAGAGACTGAAATCTGTTTTCTGTGGATATATCTTCTAATTTCTTGATTTTGTTTCCCCCCATGATTACACTCCACTGTGGATTCCTTTGTTGCCTTTAGAGGCTGTTTTGCATATAAGATAATAGATAAAAACAACCACAAACTCGCTACTTACTGATAAACATTTAAAATAAAAATCATATTTTTCTTCGCCCTGCATTTATCTGCCATTCAAAGTCCTCAGTTTCTTGTAATTATCTCCACATTGATTGCACAATTTATTTTTCTGCAGTTTCATGTCTGTTTGTAGCCAAGAAACATCTAATATGAATAATTGCATTCAAGATTTATGAGGATTATAAAGGTATATGTAGACCGTAGGTTTGAGTAAGATATTCCAGACACAAAATGCATTTATAATAAAAATTCAAACGGTCTAATATGACACAAAGACAACCTTTGAATCAATGACCTCTGAGAGGTTTTTGCAGCAACTATGAACAACTTGATGACTAATAAATGTTTATTTTTCTTCAAACGTACTTATTTACCACTGGAAGTAGGAAAGAAGGAAAGGGGTGTTTATTTATTTATTTATTTAATTTTTAATGCGTCCTGCATTTATCTGCCACCGAGAGTCTTCATGTTCTTTTGATTATCTTCAAATATGGATGTATTGCACATTATCTTTTCTGGATATCCAGGGCTGTTTGAAACCAAGAAATATTTCATATGAATCATTGCATTCAAGATTTATGAAGGGGTGTATAGAGAATTTAGCCTGCATGGGAAATTTATGCTAAGGCATGCATTTTATTAGAATTCAGAACATGTTCAATATAAAGAAACAACCATTTAATCAATGCAATCTGAGAGAGGTTTTTTTTGTTCGCAGCAACTTACAACAGCTTCATAACTGATAACAAAAAAACAAAAACTTCCACTGAAATGCTGAAGTAACAGGAAATGAGGCATAGTGCATCAGGTTTTTAATTCGGTTCTGTGTTTCTGCTTATTTATTTCTAAACGTAACACTTATTCTAATAAATTAAACCTACTAAAATCTTGAAATCTTGAAGGACAGGCTGAGCACTCTGTGTGTGCAGATGACATAAAAGTAGAACATAAGTGTTTGCCGTTTATTGATGATATTTAGAGACAAAAGTGCATACAGGGTATTACAAAACATCACAGTGAGTTCGTGCTGAAAAACTATTTAAAGGCTAAAATTTTATTTTCAGATTGGAACTACTGACATGACCAGCGAAGTCCAGAATCAATCGTCTCTGCGGCTCGTTTCCAGCGATTTTAAAACCAATCTTTAATAACTATTGCTACTAAAAATGTAAATTAAACACCACAAAGTAACACGAACTTACGCTTTTACTTACTTGTTGTTGAAAATGTTAAATATTCTTGTGACGTTCTAAAACATTTCATTGTTAGTTTTTTAAATGAAGTTTGGTGGGCTCAGAAGCATGAACAAAAGTTTGCAGTAACTCTGCAGAGTTGAGCGCAGAGCGATCCTCTGCAGACAGATCAGCTCGGACACACACAGCACCGCTGCTGCTGCACGACACCGAGACTGAGAACAGACTTCTGCAGAAACAACCTTTATTTTTCAGAGGAGTGATGATGCAGAGCTGCGAAAGGATCCGTATTGTGAGATTTGAGAAGGAAATATTTTAAATGTATTAGTTACTAGATCTTCTTATACTCTATTGCACACGTAAAGTCTGCGATTTTATTATTTAACAACACCAACAAGTGTGTGTGTATTATTTAAAAGTCCTTTAAAATTTTAGTGAAAGAAAACACCTTTTTCAATCTATTTGGCAACAAAACATTTCATGAATTATGGCTAAAAGTTGTGTTAGTATAGGTTTTAATTTGATTTTATAAATTTATACGGAGTAAACGTGCGTAAACTATGAGCTCTTTGCAGCGTCAAAATAACTCACGTTTGTTAATAAATAATGTCAAACTATTCTGGCGTTCAAAAGAGAGAAATGATAATATCAAGACTTTGTTTTACAATCATTCATCTTTTATTTTAAAAAATCAACAGTTTGTCCCTGTGATGCTCAGAAATCTAACACAAGCAAAATATGTTGTGTTACTTTAAATGAAACTTGTTAGCCATAATTACTCATCTGTATAGTATACTTTGTTTTATTTAATTACGCTTTAGTCTGCATTAATTTATGATTATCCACATTTAAAGTGTCAAATAAAAAGATTTCACCAGCCTTTTGTTTGATGACATGGTGTTAAACTGAAGACAGACAGTAAATATAAATCAAAACTCCCAATAGTTTTTGACAGACTCGCTATTATAATAATCATTTGTACGCTTTAAATACAAAGCCGAGATGTTAGTAGCACTTAGTAGCTGCTAAACGTTGATTTTCTACTAATAACAAATTATATGTTCATAAAACAGATTAAATTTCGTTAAAATTAAACGCAGTTACGCACGGTGGTTCTGTAGAACACATGTTGCCATTCAGTTGAACGAAATAGATTCTATAATTGCAATATTGTTGCTGTCTTGTTTTTCTAGTGTAATTTTGGCTACTTTATTCACCAGGTAAATTGCGTCTGTATTGTGCAACATTATTTCAGGTATCATAGTTTGATTATAGCGGGAGAAACTGTGCGTAACAGCCTTTAAACAAAAACGGAGTAAAGTTTTGAGCTTTTGAGAGAGGGGAACAAACGCATGACAGAAAAAAAAAATGTTTATGAATATTTTATTAAAGAGGCCAAATTCTGACTTCATTAGTCGCTGAGACTGTATCATAAAGACAAGGCCAGTCTGTCTGTATATGTGGATATTAAACTACAATAAAAGGTGCGTAAAACTGTCCATCCACTTGTGCGTATACTTCATATTTTCACCTCTTTTCAAGAGCCCCACCTGAATTCTAACTTATTTTACTTCCCATGCGTACAAATAAACTCCGGCGTGTCTGGATTACGCTGCAGCAATTATCCGGCTTTCCTGCACATTTCCACGAATTTATTCCAAGAATTACAAATGCTTGTGCGTAAAACATGCTCAGCTGTTACATGGAAGCTTTTGCATTATTACTTATTATAAGAGCTTGGTTAATCATAAATATGCGGGTTTGTTGTGGCGTGAATCTTGCTTTTCTGAACCTGAACGCGTCACCAGTTTGTGTAAATCATCTGAAATTAATCTCTCCATAAAAATCACACTTGCGTGGCCTCCTATACATGCAGGCCGAATGTTTGCCATTCCTGCGCGGCTTTGTCTGGAGCTCGAGAGGGATGTGTGAACTCTGAGTGGCCCGGTGCCCTCCCCCTGACCTCTGGGATTACAGTAATCTCTGTTGATTGATCTGATTGATCAGATTCATCTCCACGAGGCCGCAATCCAGCCGCACACACGAGGAGGGGGGAGGGATGGAGATGAGGCAGTCGGTGCGTGGTGCAAATAAACATTTTTTTCTTCCTTTTGGCCTGCGGGTAAGAACAGGCACAGATCTGGGTTTTTACTGCGGCTATAGGCTTTATTTATCCTCCCCAGCAGTATGGAGTAATTAGGATTTCGAGTTCAACAGAAATGTGACTCAAATAAATTGGGGTTAGAAGTTGAGACAGGATCATCATGACGATTAAACATATAGCAAAACCATGATTTTTGCATTGATTTCAAGTACATTCAGATCATCATGTGATAATAAGACTTCATGAAATTATTCTTATAAAATGTCCTCAAGGCAGAGGATCTGTCAGAATATCTAAAATGTATAAGGAGAAGTGGTTATTATTCTGTACTATAGATAATTTCATTCATATTTATAGTCTATTACTGGGTGATAAATCAAGATATGGTCAAAGAGGACTCTTACTGGTGAAAGTTAGTTCAGTTAATCAAGTAAAAGCAGGAACAATTATGTTAAACTTTTCTGTTACAATTAAAAGTACAACTTTTTTATTGTTATTTGGGTACATATTCAGCAAAATATAGTATATAGTATAAATTATTGCAGGATTATTGATGCATTCACATAATGTTAATGCTGCAACCAGCTGACCTTAAGCAACTAACTAATGTGTAATTTAATGTTTTTTTCTATTCACTTGATACTTTTTAAATGTTGTAGCTCTTGTATCACTTGCCCGCACTTTTTACAAAATTACAGAATTGTAAATCTTTTACATTTTTTTTAAAAAAAATGTGTTTTCAATATCCTGTAAAGCACATTGAACTGCCCTGGTATGAAATGTGCTATACAAATAAAATTGCCTTGACTTGCGTATACATCAGTTTTTTTGCAAGTGAAATATGTTGTTTGTGAATTGTGAATTTCCTCGCTGTACAATTAATTATGTCTTTTATATTACTTAGCCTAATATGGTGCAATGTAAACATGTAACTTTCTGTTTTTAACTGTGTTACTGATTGTTGAATTTTTGTGTAATTTTATATTCATCATGTTATCCTTTTTGGTAATTTAGATAACCCACCTCCAGATAGTTGCTACATTGTGGCAGCTTTTAGTTGAGATCCAAGTGTTTGTCTTTATTCTGTAGACGTTTAATAGATTATCTGTAAAATAAGATACAATTCAGGACCTTACCTACACATTCTTAGCATGATTAGTTAAACTTGGACTATTTACTCAACCTATGCCGAACAACTTGAGTTATTCTATTATTCAGAGAATATACAGTGAATTGTCACCTTAAGTCTATAAACATTTACAGACAAAAGAAGACAGTTGAGTTTTTTCAATCTCAATAAACTGTTGAAATGTCACAAATAAACTATAATCTATTTGTCTCTGAACAACAAACAGTTAAATAAATACAGTAAAAACAAAAATATTTTCCTCTGAAAGCCTAAAAGTATCTTGAAAAAGTACTAGAGGGTTAATTGTATGGAAGGTAAATGATGACAAAATAGTAGTTTCCTTTAAATGAGTGTTTGGTGCAAGTGTGTGGGCAGACCAAATCTATCTATACAGGGATGTGGCAACAATTTTCAGGTGCCATGCAAAAGCAGTCTTTGTTGGGCCCCCGCCCTTCCCTTCTTGTTTCATATAAGCAATCTCTCATGCACCTTTTGAGGTTTTTTTAATTTTTATTTTTAAATACAAAGTCAGTTTGCGGTCCTTCCTTTCCTTTTTTGGAAACCCAATTTCCAGCGGCACAAACAGTCATGCAGCCATCTTCTACTAATTATGCACCCAAACTAGCGATTACATGATCAAATAGAGACTTCAACATCAATATACACACCAAGCAAACATCATTGCATGTTTGTATATAGCAAAAATACCAAAGAAGACAAGATATTGAACTGGAAAAAAAAGTTTATGTCTAGTTTTTACAGTTTACAAGCATTTTTCGTGGATTGCTACTAATTATTTTACAAAAAAAAAGAAGATCATGATAGTGATGGATTGCCTCTGTGGCAAATTTTCCAGTAAAGTTACAGCTGTAGTTGCATCCTTCTGTTATTTTTGTGTTACTTCAGCTGTAGGCCTATACATTTTCTCACAGTATCCTGGTTTACAGCTGTAATATTTTATCCAAAAAGTTTTAAGTGTTTTCTGTATTTCGAAAAAAAAAAAAAACCTGTACACTACTGTCAAAATTTGGCAGTATTTTAACATTAATGTAGCACCCAGTGTAGCAGATGACAATTTTGATTTAATGCAGGTTCCTCTTTCGTGAGGCATATCTCTGAGGTGGCAATCTGTATCATTTGTAAGGGCCCAATCTTGTTGGAGAGGGCCCCTGTGCAGCTGTCTTTATTTACGGCCCTGGTTTGATGGTCAAAATGTGTTTCATGTGTCTCCTCCAGAGCTGAAACGAAACGCCACTCTGTCTATCAGTAAGAACTTATTTTGGGGACTTATTTTTAAATGAGGTGTCGCTCAGTGCAGCAATCATCATGTACTGTGGCATGTTTGGTAGCAAAAGCAGGAGCCACAAAATGTTCCTGCGGTTGTTGAAATATTCTAATCACACCGCAGAACGACACAAAAAATGTTTTCTAATAGACCGAAATCAAAATATGAGCAGTCTTCAGAAAAGTTAAACGTGGTGAAAATCTGCTTTTTTTTTTTTTTTTTTTTTTTTTTTGGAGGGTTGTGCATCAGTGGAGGCAGAGAGGGTGAAAACACTGGAGAGAGGGAGGTGTGTGTGTGTGTGTGTGTGTGTGTGTGTGTGTGTGTGTGTCGCAGCACAGCGGCAGCAATCAGTCCCCTCTTGTCTCGCTGCTGAGTGCAGCGTCTGATTGACAGTTTTTATTCATCCTCTGTGAGATTAGGCCAGCTGAAAGGAGTAACGACCCATGGCTGTGTGCAGTAATTACGGCCTCGGATAAGAAAAATAAGAAAAAAAACACACACGGCAAAACTATAATTATATAATCCCGCTCAAAATCCCCTCCCCCCCCCCCCCTTCTCCTCTTCTCCTCCGCAGTGTTTTCAAAGATGTTTCACCTGTAAAGAGGAGGAAATTCCACTCAGTGTTTCAGTCATTCCTGCAGCTGAAATTATCTCACAATCACAACAAACTACAGGCTGCACCATCAACAGCGCAGAATGGCCCGGTGTTTGAGGAAGATGGCTCTGCATATATACAGTCAATGACGGTAAATAACTGCGAATGAGACGTTTTATGTGCGATGGAAAACGAATAGAAACATCACTTTGCGCTTCTTTTTTTTGGAGATTGTGTATTAACAGAGGCGCTCTGCAGGAGGGCCATCAACGTTTCATAAAACAAGACCTGAGGCTCGTTGTGCGTGGAAAAAGGGGTGGACAAAATAACAGGAACACCTGTTGAATCTAGTACGTTTTGTGCAGAAACTCTTTCTCTCTGTCTTTTCTAGGATTTAGTTTATGATGTGCATATTTTTCTGTTTATTTGTTTGTACAATTTTAGATTGAAGGGAGAGTTCACTTTAAGGAACATTTCTGTAAACGTGCCAGTTTGGCCAAATTGGCAAATTTTCGACTGTATTTGGGCAGGTGTGATGACAATTGCTCCTATGCTCCTAAATGCACAACAAGGTGTGATCAATATATATATATATATATATATATATATATATATATATACAATTTTGACAAAAAATGCCATTTATTTTGTATTTTCTCCAGAATTTTGCTCTCATCTTCTCAAGCAACATGAAAAAAAAAATAGATTTGAAAATACAAACCCAGACTTGTAGCTTTCATAGCTATATACTGCAGAGTGAAGCCCCATATTTGGTGTATATTTAAGTAAAGCTTTCTTTTTATGGCCACCAAATCACAAATTTGCAATTTAGGACACCATCACCAGACTCCTTGTAAAGGTAAGAGAAATTAACTTATTTGTCACATAAGGCATATAAAAGAAGATTACATTTAGAAAAGCACCTAAACACTTAAATATGGACGAGACTGAAAAGACAGTAAAATGCACAGTTGGAGATTTCAGGGAGGACATAGGGGACACCTCCCCCTCAATATTTAGACCACATGCATTTGCCTCCCATTATGAACATAGCAGACTTCTGTTTTGATGAAACTGCAGAGACATTTCACATCATTTTAGAACATAAAAATTCACCAGAATACAGGAAAGTAAGTGTTCGGTTCACAAAAATTTACTGGGAAAATAATAAAAGCAACAAATGACCGACAAAAAGCAGATTACAGAAGAAGTGTCTCTTAAACTCCTGACCCCAGATATACCGCAGGTCCCTTCACAGACGTCAAGAAAACTTGTCCAAGAATTTGTGATAGATTGATAATAGTAATAATTCAAATTTTAAGTAAAACTGTCATTCAGAAGCAGGGGCGCACCTAGGATTAGCAGACACTTGGGGCTTAGCCCGGATCTCAGTGAGGGGTGGGGGCATTTTTGTTTGTTTGACAAGCTCTATTTTGATGCTCTTTTTGGGCATTAGCATCTCATTCACCCTATAACAACTTTTTTTTTAACTTTCCAGATACATCTTGAATTTTGATGAGAACAATATTATTAGTTGTTAGTACTTAGTATTGAGTACAGAATACTTTACAAATGTTGTCATCAAAAATCTATTGGCTAAAGACAGAAATATAGTTAAATTGACATATTTATACATAACAGTGGTGGAATGTGACTAGTCAACCGATGGGCTTTTTTTTTTTTAAATTAGGCCTTTTCTAAATTTTAAAAATATAAACATAGCCTATATTTTTAGATTTGGGTTTGTTTATAATCATTCAGTGCTGATGCCTCAGATAACCAGGCCTAATGATGCCACTGTTCAGTGGCATATTGACTCGTCCATGATATTATCTGGCATCATTTCAGGCCTCCAGGGTGAAAAACAATACAAACAGTCTGTTGCTATATGGCACCTCTTGGTTCTATTTGACAGTACAGCACATTTCAAAGATGCTGTAGAGCACCAAAACAGGTTGCCCTTTGATTATGAGCCAAAAAATTAAACATAAAAATCCTCCAAAAAAAACTGTTTTGCACAGTTTTTGTTAAGGGCAGCATTAGCCTGCAGGCCTACATGGGCACTGCATAGCCCATAAGTATGTTTATTAAATATAGTTTTTAAAATCCTGTTTTCATCTTGTTAATTTTGAGGCTTGTGACTGAGTGAAGGGAATAAATTGGGATATTTTTAAGATATTGAAGGATGGTTGCAACAGTATAACGATGCAGCGATAACTGTCTCAAAAAAAAATATTACTGTTATTAGTTATGATTTCCCCCTTTTTTTTGGTTGAACAAACATATTATAACAATAATTGAAAGCATTTCGTAAAAATGGAAGTAGGCTATTTGTAAAAAGTCAGCCTTTTGAACTCCCAAGCACTGTTGACAAGTAGCCTATAAGTAAGAAATTTCACTTAAAATTACATTTGAAATCAGTTAAGTTAAATAAAGATTATTTTCGCTAGTTAATCAGACTCAAAAAGAGACTGAAATGTATTTTATATGGATATATACCCTACTCTAATTTCTTGTTTTCCCCCATTATTACAGTCAGTGTGGATCCCTTTGTTGCTTTAGAGGCTGATTTGCATAGAATAATGTTAAAAATAACTAACTAAGTTAGTAAATAAACTCAAAACTTGCTACTTACTTAGACTACTGGTAACAGTTTAAAATAAAAAAATAAAAAATTATATATATATATATAATATATATATATATATATATATATATATATATATATATATATATATATATATGTAATGAGGAATTTCAAACCTCTAATTCTGGATATGCAGAGCTGCTTGCAACTAACAAATATTTATTGTGAATAATTTCATTCAAAACCTAAGGATTATATAGAGACATGTAGACTGTAGGTTTGCATATTAAATTTCAGATAGGCCTACATGTACACGGTATCAATATTCATACCACGGTATACCTTGAAAACCGAGATATTAAAGTTTTACCAACATGGGTCAAAAGTGTTTCTGCATCTTGTTAATTTGCACTCGCGCTTTTTTCAGCAACATTCACATCGAGAGAGTGTGACAGAGTTTTGGAGGAGCTCGTGCAGCGTTTGGCTGTCTCCAGAGCTGGACGCGCACACCACCATCGTCTCATGTCTCCGCTGCTGATCCTGGTCTGCAGCGCCGCTCATCCTCTTGTCAAAACGTGCCCTGCGCGGCGGACCAATCAGCGACGAGCCTGCGTGAGCAGGAAATGACGTACGCGGTTCCTGCCTCTGGTAAAGTGCACCAACAAATATTCTCCACACACCAACATCTCTGCTCTGTTTGTGCAGGCGGGGTGTGTGAGCCGCACGCCAGACGTGATGTTTGAGCTGCAAAGCAAATTATAACAAAACTGACACGCGCGCGCCAGACTTGATTTGTGCAGCAAATGTGACCATTTTCCCACCAATCCCCCTGAAGGGTTTCACAGACAAGCTTTTCTTGTGTGCTCCAGAAGACCATCGACCCCCTTATGTGGCCATCTCACCGCCAACAACATGCAATCACGGATCCGCAGTCGGTGTGACCGGGGGTGAAGTAACAGGCTGCTGCTCCGGACTCAAACTTGTGTCCGGTGAACTGTGACCGCTGCCGTGTGGGGTTTTTCTTGCGCGCACACTTTATTTCTACGTGGGTGAGCAGTGTGTGTGCGTGTGTTTGTGGCACCTCCCCGCTCCTCCATAGATCTGGTTGCCCCCTTGTACCCTCCAAACCACCATGCATCTCTCCTGCACCCTATAGTTAGAGGTTTCTTCCCCTCAAAATTGCTTTGGTTTGGACTCGGGACCGTGCGTCATGCCGCGACACCTGAAGCGCACTCCGGTTCCGTTGCAGGACCGCATGGTTCCTTTGTAACTGGATCTACTTTTTTTTTTGGAGGGAGAGGAGGGCATGCTCTCCTCGTCTCTGGAGAACACTTGCAAAGAGGAGAAGAAAGTAGAAGCAGCAGCAGCGACACGAGGAAAGAAGGCGAGATCATCTTAGAGAGAGTAACTAAACTTGATGTTTGATCAGGCCACGACTATGGGCGATGGGAGCCACCGCTGTGGACCCAACCCGCTCTGTCCGGACGGATGGAGACAAAGTGCCGCGCCGAGATAGGGAGCCGCTCCCCGGTTCAGAGCTCCACGGACACACCGGGGACATCAGCGTCCACACCGACGTCCTCCAGCGAAGACGGACACGACAAACTTTTGGGAGTGGACCCTGACTACTGTCGGAGATATTAGTAAGAGGTGAGTGGAGGAAAACAAAATAGAAACTGGTCTGTTTTGTGCTTAAAAATAAGGAAACTTTTAACTTTATTTTATTCCCAGAAAAAGTATCAAAATCGAGCTTTAACCCACTGATACTCACAGCAGTCACAATGATACAATTAAATATTAAATATCTTAAATTTGGGGACATATTTTCTATGAAAAAGAGAGTCTCATTGGGAAGTTTTTTGGTGCTTCTCCTATTAAAAAAAAAAAAAAAAAAAGTATAAATAAAAAGAAGAAAAATGTCCAAAACTTGGGCTGCAGCTAAACAATACAACGCCTCTGGAGCAGGGTGGACAGTACAAAAGCTCCTGGTAACAATAGGCTGAATGATTATTAACATTACACCTGTTAATATTAAACTAAAATTTATATATTATATATTGTAATGTATAATTAAATGACTTGATAAATTATTGTTTGGCTCAATCTAGCAGCTCCTTTGTTTATTTGTAAAATATAAAAATATATTGCTGAGAATTACAGTCAAAACAATGACTTTTACTAATACACTGCCTCATTATTTTTTCTCAGTAATTATGTTTAACACGTGTTTGTTTAACGGCTGAAAATGTGACCCCCAAAAAAGAAAAGTAAACAAAGGAAAACTGTTGATGATACTCAGGAGAAATTCAGCCTTTGTGTCGCTTATATCAACAAAGAAGCAGAAAGAGAAAAAAACTCAGCTCTCCATCGATTACCACTAAAAAGCGACGTGTGTGTGTTTGGTTACTTGTCAGTAGCTGGTTGCCTTTGTGTGCCAATGCTTGATAATGAAGATAATAATATTTAATTTAATACGAGTGTCCACGCCCTCCTGTAGGAGGCCTGGAGCCTCTGAATTTTTTAAATCCCCAAAATTAAGACAGAGTCAATGCAGTGTGTAAACACTCGTAAATGGTGTAAAATAAGTAAATAAATAAATCAGTTCTTTATTATTTATTTATTTTATTAATTTAGAAAAAAACTTTGAATGTATAGGTGGTTTTGGAGCCATATTTGAAGTCTAAAAAGCCCCAAAACATTTTATTTAATTTATGATTGCACTTTAAATTATGTAAAATAACACTGTAGATTAAGTGTGTTTTATATTTACAGGGAAGCTTAGAGGGTCCAATAGCATCAAGAAAAACACGAATAAATCTATGTAGAGCTGTAGGTTATTTAAAGTTATTTGCATTTAGGGACATTTGTAATTATTATTTCAGCACGTACAAAGAAAGAAACAGCAAAATTTGAATTTAAAATATATCATCACATGAAGAATATTTTGTGTGTGAGTCACTGTGGAGACGTTTAAAAAAAAAAAATCTGCTTCCCAAGAACAGAAACCCAGCAGATAGCACGGCTCTCGTCCATTCAGAATCCCTTTTAGAATAAGCATGATTTTAAAATACAGGTGATATTTTTTTGATTTAGTGGTTGTAGTGGTTTTGCAGCGATGTGTAGCTGTTTGCTGTGGACGGAATCAATATGTCGGCCTATCAATGCTCGGCTACAGGCGGATGTTGTGGATATTATGGTTGCTGGCTGGTTAGTTTTTATTTCTTATTGAACGTTTGGTCGTGCCGTGGCCTGTGGCCTTCACGAGCAGCTCTGTTAGCCAGAAAATAGTCAAATTATTGTGAGATTTTGAATAGGAAAGGATAAAGAGAAGGTATGAGGAGAAAAACACGGCGAGAAATTACACGTGGAATCATTTTGTTTTATTTTATTTTGTAGTAAAACAAGCAGCTTCTTTCGAGCGTCGATCATTTGCAATATAAATCTGTAATCGTAGCAGCTGTGTGGATAGTCACAACATTTTAAAAAAACAACCCTATTCATACGTTGATTTTTAGATTATCGATCCACTGTCACCTGTTTTATTTTATTTTTTTCTGCTGCTGATCACATACATTTCTTTCTTTCTTTTTTTAAACGACATTTGGTAGGCATGTGTTCTTATACTCTCTGTAAAAAAATGAAATTGAACATAACATTGTGCTGCATCAGTGTTTGGTTAATGGTGTCCCATCAGAGGAGGAAGTGGCTTGCAGGAGGACAGCAGCCAGTTTTTGGGGTGTGATCCGGTCTTGGTGAATATACCATACAGTGCACTGAGCGACCGAGGCCCGCAGTGTCAGGATGTGTTTTTGAAGCTGAGCCTATACGTGCTCGAGTTTACCGCGGAGAGGCCGGGGTCACCGAGAGGTCAGCAGGTCTGCGTACAGCCGCAGCTCTCCTCCTCTCTTTGCACATGTTTCCATCGCAGTTTGAGCTGCATTTTTTTGCTGTTGAACCAAAAGTAATTTGAAAATATATGTCTGAATATTAGGAAGGTTTGTGGCATCTCTGGCGCAGAAACTCACTTGCTTGGCGACACATTACGCAAAGTTATTATGCGTGCGTAAAGATGGAGACCTCTCAGGCGTGTTTCATTATGTAGCTCAGGCCTGCAGGCTAACATACACTTAAGAAAAACTATATGTAACACTGTGATTGAAAATAAGTTAATGCAGATGAGAGCGTGTGTAACTGATTAATGTACTGCGTTTCATTAACTATTTTATCCCCATGGTGCAGAAAAAACCCACATATTTACTTTTACGCACTGATTTTCCGTCATTACTCCTACTGTGTTTAAGCACACCAAATGTTTTCAAACGTTTAAAATTATTGCAAGCAGAGATCTGCCTTTACAAAAAGTCCAATTTGACTTTACAGCTAAACAAAAATGTAAAAAAATAAACTTCATGTTTGGAGTTTAGGTGACTCCAGCCTCCTATAGGAACACTATGGATGCTCGGTTCAATCAGTTTTGTTTCATATTTAATTCAGGGCTCTTCATATTTTATTCGATTGCATATTTTATGACCTCAAAACCCTGGACAAAGAGGAGGTCGTGTCTGGCCTGCGCTTTCATTCAATGTGATAAATACGAACAAATATTCCTGGCTACAGTGCAGCCAAGAATACACGCGTTTTACTGCGTGAAACACGTCTTTAAAAACACCAAATGTGAACATGGAAGTTAGGATTTTGATTTTGATTTTTTATAGTGTAGACAATAACCTGAGGGTATTATGATTCAGGGCGGGGTTTAATAATGACCCTCACCCATCCAGGATATGTCACTATTAATTTAATAAAATGAATTCTTAATATTTGCTGTTTCAGCGCTCTCCTGTGTTTTTTATCTATTTTAATTATTTTTGGTTTTGCAGACAATCTTTGAAAAAAATAATTAAAAATTAAAATAAAGAAGCAGCCTATTATTGAAATAAATCAACTGCTATTGATAGCAAATAGTGGAACCAACTCAACTAAAAAATAAAATAAAAAGGAAAAACACCAATAAGCCGGACTAACAAAAAACAAAGTAAATAAAAAATGCAGTGATAGTTTGTACTTACAACTCTCACACACTATTGTTGTTGTTGCTGTTGTATTGTTTTGAGTGGATATTTTAATTTGAATTGGAGACAATTGAGGAGCTTTTGATGTCATTCTTTAACTAGTTTGGAGTGCATTAAATGTCATGCAGAGACACAACTCGCTGCCACCTTTTTGCGCAACACCACTCATTAAAAAACACTTAATCTGGTATCCAAGAATAAATGCTCAGTGCTCATACTCAGATCCGCGATGTGGATCTGCAGCAAAATGGACCAGAATTCCCCATTAATGTGTAGGCCTATTATCACCACTCTATTTTCGGTAAAGTCTCCAAGAAAGTAATCTGGATTCTGTAGTTTTATTTCATTGAATTGCAGTTCATGAAAACACAACACGGTTTCATTTCCAAGTACGCAAAACTGACTGACGTAGCTGAATCTACAATCACGTGGACTCACATTACGCAGGCAGAGAGGAGGATTTACGCGTTTGAGTTTTGGACATTGATTCATGAGGAAAATCTCAATCTTTCACGAAGAATTGGATACAATTACTGAATATGGATTATAGATCGTGATGTGGGTAAACTGCACGAGTTTGTGAGCCACTCATTTAAGCACAGTTACAGAAAAGTGTCGTTTGTTTGCTGTTATTTTCACACCTGTGAACAATTGTGCACACACGTATTGATAACAATAGGGCCTTTTTTCATTGAGCTCTCCCTTGTGTAAAACAAACACATATGTAGCTTGTTTATTTCAACTTCAAAGATCATCTATTGTCAAATGATGTATTGTGGTAAATGTACTACAGTATGTGTATTGTACTGTGTATTGTGGCAGGCGTTATGTTTATTGTGCCTTCCATGTTTTCAGTGTATTATGATGTTTGAAACTCATTATTTTAATAACACTGGAGGTCTGCATGTAAAAGCCCAACAAGGAACAGTAGTTGAAAATTGGCAATAGCTACACACTATTTGTGCATCATATCATCCTCATAGTCTGTATTGGAGCTATGTTAAATTGCATCGTCCCTATCAAACAAATAAATACATTTAAATTAACAAAGTCGCTGCCACTGAAAAACTTGGGTCATAGACTCCCCTCAAAAATACAATTTTACAATTTTAATTATGTATTAATAATAAAAAATAATCCAATAATAATAATAAAATAATAATAATAAAATCATTAGCAAAGCCATAATAAAGGCCCTAACCTGAAAACCACAACAAACAAAAGTTGATTTGTTTAGATTTTAGATTGAAATAATAGTCTCAAATGATCATTTACTTCCACTAGACCTCAATGTAAAATTACAACAGCTATTCATTTTTGTTTATTTGTATCCAAACTGTGCTCAGACTTTGTTTTTATTGTGTGTTTTTGTTCTCCACAGACGCCAAAGGCACCATCCGGGAGATCGTCCTGCCGAAAGGCCTCGACCTGGACCGGC
This sequence comes from Plectropomus leopardus, assembly GCF_008729295.1. Lineage (NCBI taxonomy): Eukaryota > Metazoa > Chordata > Actinopteri > Perciformes > Serranidae > Plectropomus > Plectropomus leopardus. The sequence goes on along the minus strand of NC_056485.1, from coordinate 16,610,973 downwards.
CCAAGCGCACGCGGACCTCCTTCACGGCCGAGCAGCTGTACCGTCTCGAGCTCGAGTTCCAGCGGTGCCAGTACGTGGTGGGCCGCGAGCGCACCGAGCTCGCGAGGCAGCTGAATCTCTCGGAAACACAGGTAAGAAGTCTTAAAAAGTTTTTAGCTACAATTCAGAACAAAACAAACAAAAAAACAAGTGCTTTGATAAAGAACCTAAATATTGTTATTTTTTGTCGTGGTCAACTAAGCTAGCTTGTAGCCTAGCAACCGGTTGCTAAGGCCTTAGCATAGCCTGTTGCATATTTTAACAACAAACTAGGCTATTGGCGTTTAATTTATTGGCTGAAGTCAATATTTAAGGTTATTTTAATTTATATTAACTTCATTTTCAAGTGTTTTGGGCACAGGTGTGTTCTGGGGCTTTAATTGGTTTCTTGGCCAATCAGAGGGGAGGAGCAGAAGAGTTGCCCCGCCCAAAAACACTGTTCACCCAGCCGGTTTAATTAATGGACACATCCGGCACGAATCCAGCCTGGAAATGTTTACAAAATGACAATATTATTATACTCAGATTCATTTAGGACACAAAAAGTGTATAAAATAAAAATAAAAATTAAAAACATAAAGGGGCCCCAGGGCTTTGTGCACGTGCCAATAAAGGCCTTAAATGAGCAGGAAAGAAACGAAAAAATAGAAAAAAAAAATATAAACAGACTGTGCTCCTGAAGGCCTAAATATATAAGTAGCCTAAGTTTATCAGACCACCTGTTTTTTTGTTTGTTTATTTGTTTGTTTTTTGACTTCTTAAATGATCATGACCTTACTGTGGCTATAATTTGCACAATAGGTCCATGTAGGCCTATTTATATAGTCGTGACCATTTATTTAAGCAAGTAAGTAGGCTAAGTAAGTAAATTTTGTTTATGGCACCCTTAGGAAGTTAGAAAGTGTTGTACACAAGGAGAGGCTAAAAAAAACAAAGAGTTAGTACAACTAAAACATCAAAACAGGAGGAAAAATAAGCACAGAGAAAAGCAATAGGCCAGCATGACAGCTCAAAATAGATTCACGCATAAAAACACTAAAAAAACGGTATATCCTCAGAGCCATTATTAGAGGTTGCTAACTGGACCCCGGTGGAGACTGTTCCACGGGGACATTTACGAAAACAAAGAAAAGATATTTAGGCCAATATGTGCGCAGGCTTACTTGTATGTGTGTGACACTTTGAGCTTCGTGCGTAATGGTTAGATCTGTTTTTTGATCTGCGCAGCACAAAAAAAAAACCCAAAACCTTGAAAAGCAGGGGCCGGGAGTAAAGCCAAAAAGTCTGACTTATTTGATGAATCATCGTCACAAAAATAAATAAAAATTAGAAATATAAACCTCTCTGCTTCCAGTGCAGCACCAAACTCTGTGTAAAATAATCCCGTGTGCAGCTGTGTTTGTGTAACCTGTGAAAGTGCGTAGCTTTATCCTGTTGTGGCTGCCCGGTAAACCGGCCTGTCGGTGCATCCGGGCTCCTGTGGACGCTGCTGACATTTCATGGCTCATTCACAGACCCCGCGCGCTTCATTCAAATCTTGCAGTGCCACGAGCCCAACCCCTCTGTGTTTATTATGTGCGTCATCACTTACACACTGACTTTCAAAGCGTACTGCAGCATACTATAGCTCACATATGACACTGCAACACTGCATTTTTTAATTCAAGTTTTTCAGCCTCATTTATTTCTAACCTTGAGGCTGTAAATATAGATAGCCTCGTGCAATAATAACGCACTTGATCCTTTTAATTTATTTTGATGATCACAACATAATATTATTAGAAACGTTTTCCACAAGAACTCGTGGCCTGTACCAATAGAAATGGAATTTAGTCGACAAAGTGTAGCTTTCTAACATTTGTGTTGTATACTGTAAAATTCGGGTTCATTTTTTAAGAGACTAGTCTTGAAAAAGCGTGAATTTTGCCAAATTTACCGGCTATTTTATCGCATTTTACACAACGTGGGCCTGTAAACGACAATGTTTTATTTTCAAGTTAAAATTTGGAGACACCTGTTCCCCAAAAGTGCCATAAAGTCTTCAAATACAAAATGAATTTAATAACAAAAAACGTGTCCGTGCGTAATCGAATACGCGCGCAGTGAGTCGCCATATCATCCCCAAAAATAAATACGCATTTATAGACGACAACTATTATAAAAGGAGGGGTTTTATTAGAAGTTTTTTTGCACATTTCAAAACGAAAACATTCAATAGAAACCCCGAAATTTAAATATTATTTAATTGAAGTAGTGTGTTTAAAACTGAGACAATTCATTTTGATTTTGTGCAAAAAAAAAAAAAAAAAAGTTTTGGAGGACCTTTTCCCAAATTAAATCACCTCTTGTACTTCCTATAAACCCCAAGAATTAAACGAAAGTATAAGTGTGTTGAAATGTGAGCTAAAATATTTTTATTTTGTGCAAATAAACAACAGGAGGCCCTCTTTTAAAAACTTAAATCACCTCTTGTGTATAAAAACACTTGTTGCATGAGTTTTACGCATCGTCGCTGTGGAATACACAGACATTAATATTAACCACACGTTAAAAAAAGTACTCAAACACAGAGGTGGTGGGGTGGAGGTGCAGTTTTTGGGAACACAGAGCAGCCACTGTGTTCCTCATTAGTGCTGACACTCGGGGTGTTAATGGGAGGGCCTGAGCTTCCTGCTGCTGCTGCTGCTGCTGCTGAGGAGACTCTGGGCAGCAGCGGATTGGCTGAATGAAAACTGCCTGACCTTCAAGTGAGAACGAAATGTAAATGATAAAAGTCTCCTCAGTAATGGCGTGAAACATTGAACCCACCACACTGATTTTTCTTAATGCTACGTCCTATTGAAGCAGCTTTTAGGCGTGATCGAAAGGCTTTTAGTTCACATTAGTGGACTTTTCTTTCTTCTTTTTCTATTTGTGGCGTTTGCATATTTTTTAGGCAAATGCGACATTCAAGGCTAATCACGCCAAATCACAAAAGGACAGAAGCTCTCAAAGTTTTCAGGTCGTTTTTTAAGCGAGTTGTTTGTGCTGTTTTCAGGTGTTTGCTGGTGTTTTTTTTTTTTTGTTTGTTTTTTTTTAGTTTGCTGCTCAAGGTTTTCACAGGAAGTGATTTGATTTTCATGCTCAAATTAAAGACCAGTGGCTTTAAAAGCAGCTCCAATATAGAAAAGAGCGTTTATATGTTTTTCTCCCCTTTCTATCCATCATTATTAACGTTTCATTCTCATTTAAGGCTATTTCAAAGTGTGTATCCAGTATCTATAAACGAGACATTCTCCGTTTTCAAAGCTTTTTTATTTGTAATATTTTTTATATAAGTACACGCTCAAAAAGGCATTTCGCTCCTGTTTTCCAGGTTTTGAAAGTGACATGATTTCAGATGGGTGTTGAAAAACTTTATTTTCTCTAGTTCGTTGGATTTAGGGGTTAAAAAAAAGAGACTGTGCGCTTCATTTAAAAGCAACAAAAGGCATTGAAACAGGGGAAAAAGCTTCGTGTTTGGGATACAGAGTCGAGTTTTAGGGACTTTTTCGACGTGTTTTCTTATTTTAAAAAAATGTTTTATTTCCCGTATTTCTAAAATATTCCAGGATTGCATTTGAAATATTAGTTGTAGTAAAACATTATATCAGCCACTTTGTTTGAAAAACAAATTGTGGCCTTTCGTTATTAATCAGTTTGACAAACTCCGGTTCAACACACTTATACCTAATACATTTTGGATTTTTATGCCTAAATTTAATCCCCAAAATATTGAAAAAGAATATATTAATATTTTACCCAATTGTTTTCAGCATCAAACAAGTGAACTTTCCTTTTCTATTTTTTTTTTATTGAAACATTATCACCCAAAACATGATTAAAGCATTATCACACACCTTTTCTTTATGATCGTGACAGGCCTTTTTATCTGCGACTGAAACACAAATACTAATTACAGTAATATGGGAGGTTGGATCGTTAAGTGTTTTTTAACAATGTTTGGGGATTTGGTCATTGACCCATAGCGTAACTCCAATTAGTTTGGTCAGGTATTCAAACTGATCACGCAATGAGGCAGCAGTCATTGGAGACGCACGCACGCGCACACGCACACAGACACGGACACATGCACGCAAGCAAAATGCAAAAGGGGCTTTATATATTTGCATCAAGGTTTACGAGAATGACAGAAAATAAGTGTTTTTTTAAGTTAACTTATGGAGAATAAGATTTGAAAATAAGATCAAATATATAATTATTAGATTCATATGTCTCAAAAGTATCTTCCCAAGACGCACAGAACTTGGATTAAACAAAAAAACGGAATTGTATTTTATTTGAACTGTATTTCTGGCGACTTTGACGCAAATTTAGTAGTATTTCCGTCTGAATAACAACAAAAAACGAGACCTTTAATCTGTAAATATACTGAAATATTGTCCATTGCGCACAATTTCTTCTCTTTTAATAAAGTGTCAGTCAGGAAAGACACACAGCGTCCGATAACCGGGACAAATATGAATGTTAATGTAAGAAACTGTCTGATTAAAGCGTAAAAGGCGCGTAAAACTGGGTGGAGTCTCGCAGAGACAGCTGCTGGTCTGATATTAAAAAAAAACCTGATCTGCTGCTCATTGTACGTCATTTGATCCAGAAGAACACAATCACCAGTAACACCGACAGCCTTGTCAGCCTGCACGTCTTTACGTTTCCGTTTCAGCCTCCAAAACAAGCAAATGCATTCATTGAAACCGCGCAGAGTTCATACATTTCGTCTCTAAAGTCAATGATTTGCTCGATCAAACATTTCAAAACACTTGAACGTGCAGAAAACAGCCACTTTCCTCCAAATTATTCCCCAAATCCAGTCTAAATGTGTCCCATTCTGATATTTGAGGCTCAAACGCGGAAGAAAAACGTCTTTAGGGACTTCTTTTTGTCTCTTAGTGGCTGCAGCGTCCCGAGAGGAAACCGACACCTCTCCGCAGTCGTCACGTAACGCGTTACTGAGTAATCCGTTACCGTGTCTGAGCTCTCCCTTCATCCCGGCAGGTGGCTCCCCGCTACAGGGTAACACAGCAGGAGGGAGTGGTGTGTGTGTGTGTGTGTGTGTGCACATACAGACAAAAACCTTGAACTAAAACATGAAAACCCCTCAGTTATCTTCATGGTCAGTTTACTCGCGGATGGTCAGATTGGATGCTCCAGCTCTTATTGTGAAGGTATGTTTCCTGCATGTGGAGGAAGGTGTTTTTTAAAAAATTATTTCTAGAACTTATTCATGTTTAGAAACTGTGTGAATCTGCTGAAAATAGCCACAGTGAAAGCTTTAACTGCAGCTTTTTGGGTGGAAAGTGGAGCTTAAAGCAACAAAATCTAACACACTTTTTCATCTCAACCATCTTTTGGCTCTTTATGTGTCTTTAAGTAATTATATGAACATTTTATAGGCTGTCTTTCCACATCTACCCCATTTTCACTGACTAAAAATGTGTCAGACTTTTATTTTTTGCATGATAAATATACAAAAAAAACACACATTTTTGGAGGTGTCCTGCCTGCTCTGACAGTTCTTGCAGTGAGACTTGAGGAGATTTTCGGACACCATGCTGTGTGGTCACTTTAAGCTCTTCCAGTCCTCCTGAGCTGAGTGCAGCTGACGTATATGCGCTGCCATTGTATCAGTCCATTGTTGTTTGCAGCTCTTCCATGGAGAAGCTATGAGTTTAATGGTCTGTGGGCTGTGTGTTAAACTGGTTTTAATCCTGCAGCAAATGGGAGGAGCTCAGTGATGGCATCATGTTTAATCTTTAATCTAAAACTGGGAGGGACAATGCACACATGTCAGCAAATGTTTGCATCCTTTTTTTCACAGTTGTTTGCAGACAAAGTGAAACTGGATTTAGATTTGACATATCTCTGCTTTAAAGTGGATCTGGAGGAAGAGGCTTTTCAAATATGTTTTAAAATGTCAAAATAATGCTTTGTTCCTAAAATTAAGCTGTCACAAGTTTGAAAACCTTAAGTATTAGACGGGTGTTATGTTTATAGACAGAAACCAGATTCTCTGTTAAAACTCCCTTAAAACACAATAATTGCTGTGTTTTTGTTGTTTTAAAAATGTTATATTTTGATGGGTGGAGACACGTTTTTATTTATTTATTTTCCCATTTATGATTATGCTACAGATATCTACAGTGCCAGTTAACTGACCCATATGTGTGATTTTGCAGGAAGTAAAAATAATTAAGGATTAAATCAAATATGAGTGCCCAGATGGGGCATTTTTTTCTGAAACTAACCACTCAAACACTCTACTGTAGAAAATTAGTTGAGTAATTCCTTTTAAAATGATTTTTCGATTTAAGAATAAGCATAAAATGATAAGAATGAATGTAATCAGCTGTGTGTAGACACACACTCTCAAAAAGTGCAGCCACCACCTGTATTTACAGCGTGCAGATGTGTGTGTTTTTGGTCCTTTGGTTGTTTGCAAATGTCACATTTTGGCTGCACAACCACATCTTTCTCATTCAGATGCTGTTGTTTGAGGGATTTAGTTTATGTGAGTTTGCAAGTGTGTAATTTAATTTTAACATTGAGGAGGGACACATACAATGGGGGATTTGAGGTACGTCCTCAAGAAATTTTGAGCATTAATTATTTAATTTCCTGCATTGTGGTGAATTTTTATGTACCAATATGCACCTTTTATGTATCAAAATATGGTGTAACTGTATTTTGCTACTTGTTACTATGTTTTTATTGAAGGGGACAAGTGCATGCTGGGTGTGGCTGGGGAGGGCACAGGATACACCCCCTTTAACATTTCGAACGAGTGCATTTGTCCCCCCCAATAAGAAGTAGCAGAGGCAAAATTAAAGGAGTTTCCACCACAAATTCATGCAGAAAATTCACCAGAATGCAGGAAATTAAGAAATGAATGCTCAAAATTTCCTGGGGGAGGACCCCAAACCTCCTGTTTCACGTGTGTGTGTTTGTGTGTGTTTGTATGTGTGCGCGCGTGTGTGTGTGTGTGTGTGTGTTGGACTAATTTTGTTTGCGATTCCGAGTCACTTTCATGAGGGGTTTAAAATACTAAAACGCGTGGTCTCACTCACCTCCCGCCCCCCATGATGAAATCAAATCTTTGCCCTTAGGTTGTTTCTAAATATGCAAAGTAATTTTCTGCAGAATAAGTACAAAGTACCATAAATTTTGAAATACTCAAGTAAGTGCCAAAAAATTGTACTTAAGCGCAGTACTTGAGTAAATGTACTTCATTGAAAGTCCATGCATCCAACATGAACTCTGGTCAAAATCCCTGCTAACATCATCAGTGATGTTATAATTTCAGTGTCCAGAATAATTTTTTTTTAACTTAAGAAATAGTAAACAAAACCATGTACCTACTATAAGAATAGAGATACGTAGAATAAAGTAGAAAATACTTTATTGTCTTTATCATTTTTACATACAAAAGGTAAAATTTGCTATCAAAAGGGCACAAAAAACACATTAAAAACATAAAAACACATAAAAACACAATGCACAATAGAAGCTACATTAAAAGGAGCACCAGATACTAAAGAGATTTAACATTTCATAGCTTTTTATTAGCTCAAAGGGGCAAATTCAGGCAATATAAATGAAGACAAGAAACATTTTTGTCATGGAAGCATTCATTATGGTGAGTGTTGTTATTGTGTCAGAGCGTGTGCAGCCACTTCTTCCCTGATTTACCTGCAGAAAACACATTTTTAGTTCATGTCCTCATGTGCTTGATATGATTCAAGACCACCACCTGCTGTAATGTGAAGCAGCTGACCTCCGACAGGTGTGCGAGTCATCTGAGATCAGCGTCACACTTCCTCTCATGTTCTGCCTGCTGTCTTTCCTCTCAGACCGACGACTCTTTGATACCAAACAGCCTCGAGCGCAGTTTAGTGACGGCTGTGGAAACTTTAAGATGATGCTTGTTGCTGCTGTCTTGTGTGTTTGTGTCTTGTGGTTTTCTGCAGCACGGAGGGAGGTCAGAGGTCAGGGCCCCCTTTTTTTTAACATATGAAGCACTGTTTAGTAATCTATCTATGAATAAAAGATATGAGCAGCAGGGATGTCCCGATCAAATAGAAAGAATCAGTATCGGGCCCAACAACACATTTTTGAATCGATCAGGATCGCCCGATCTTTGTTTACGTCAGGTGTCGTAAATGGAGAGCGCGATCTGCGGAAGATATTCAGGTTTTATTGTAAAGCTGCTACTCTGGTATGTGGAAACTGATTTTTTTATGTTAAACTCATGTTGCCACACCATTTAATGTGGAATTACAAAAAAAAAAACATTTTTAGTGAGCTAGTTTTACTGTAATGCTGTAATAGAGTTGTGACAGGCTTTTATTTGCTGTGACTGAGGATTTTAAAGTTAAACTATAACACTACTTTGAAGTGGAATAGTGATTACATACGCATTTCTAGTGATTTGTACTTTTATTACAAGGCTACACTAAATGGATTCAAAAGGAATTTCTGAAGATATTTTAGTTTGTTTACTTTTTTATGTAGCAGTAAGTTGAATTGTGATAAGAGCATTTAAAAATACTTTTTAGTTTGTTTACTCTATTATTTTTTGCAAAATTAAAGTTAAAAACTCTCAGGAACTGCAGGCATTTTTTTTTTCTTGCATTGCATTTCAGAGCTGTTATCTGTCAAGCATATACACGTAGAACTTAAAATCACTTTAAAGTACTGGACACTTACATTTTGTGGCTGTGTTATCCAGGTAAATTCAGGTATAGGATCAGCACTCAATGTCAGCTGACATGGCAAAAAAAACTTGATCGGGACATCCCTAATGAGCAGTGTTATTATTGGCAGAGTGAAGAAGCCAGAGAGTCAGGCTCTTTAAAAACTAGGTGACCCTTATGACCTCTTATAAAACCTGTCAAATCTAAATTCCCTGTTAAGAAGTTACCTGCCTGTGGTTTCAAATTTAATCCAGGAGGACACTTTAAAATTCGACATAATGATTTTACATAAACGATCTAGGAAACTGATTACCTTGAAAAGTGTAAGTAAATATAATTATAAGTCTTCATTTATGTTTACTTCATATCTTGTTAAGTTTACTTAAAATTAAGTTATTTTTACTTAGTTGTTGCAACTTAAAATGGCACGTTTAATTAAATCAATCTTTGTAAGTTTTTGCAACTTTTCCTTTTTTGTGCTATATATCTGTATTCTGCTGGTTGCAAACTAGCATATTTGAAATGGTAACAAAATATAACATACAGTTTTCTTAACTTAATTATTGGCAAAATCCTCTTTGTCATGATTAAGTTAAGTCAGACTTAACTTGGTTTAGTGAAGTTGTAAACACTTAAAAAGAACGTGCTGATTTCACTAGACATTTTTAAGTTGCAACAACTTCACAAAAGTAAGTAAATACAGCTACATTTTAAGTAAACTTAACAATTAAATATAAATTAACCATAAATTCAGATGAATAGTGATATTTACTTTCCTCTTTCAAGACGATTGATTTCAACGATCACCTTGTCAGATTTTATGGTGCGTTTGTATGATCTGAATTAAGGACTGAATAATATTTAGGCATCATCCTAATTGTAAGTGGAAACTGTAGTTATCTCTTGGCCTGAAAAGTGCCTCAAAATACAAAAAAAGCATCACTTTGGTGCCAGGTACTGCAGGAAATCTCTGCTTTCCTCTGCAGACCGAGGCGAGAGGCGACGAGATGACAACTTGTGTTTATGTGTTCGTCTACGTACAGTGAATGTCCTCGTTGTGTGTATTGTTCTCCATGACGGCCCAGACAGACGGTGTCTGGCCACTTGTCTGGAGCATAGAGGACCCGGCCATGACGTATAGCTGTGCAGATGTAGCAGAGAGGAGGCGGCACAGAGCGGGGATTGTCCGAACAGTCAGAATAGAGAAAGAGATAGGAAGGGACGCAGACAGACGGAGAAACACTCGCTGCTTTGTGCTTTCAGTTAAAATGTTTGGGCTTCGTGTTGTAAAGAAACTCTTTTCCTCTTTACACTGTGGTGACCTAAAGCGAGAGCATCGTCCACAGAACTTTTGTCCGCCTGGCTGATGGTCAGGAGGAAGAAACCCGCAAGGCTCTGATTATCAAATCAACTGATTAGATAATCAGAAGGACATAATGGCAATTAAGCCGTATTTGCCTTTGTCCTTCATCACTCTCTCAGGTTGAATTGACTTGTTTCATCAGCTTCTAACAGAGTGAAGTGTGTGTGTGTGTGTGTGTGTGTGTGTGTGTGTGTGTGTGTGTGTGTGTGTGTGTGTGTGTGTGTGTGTGTTGTGTGTGTGTGTGTGTGTGTGATGGTGTAATTTTCCAAACATATAGAGGACCGTGTAATCCTTCAACTGATGTGAAAACAGGGAAATCAGCAAAATTGGATACAAGAGGTTTTCACACACAGTAAAAACACACACAACACATGCACACACACACACACACACACACACACACAGACAATGAGTGCCCAAGTTGCCCTTAAAGGTCAAAGGTCATCCACTTTGTGTCATAAGTATTTTTGGCGAAGTGTGCTTAAAGTATCCAAAGTGAAAGTACTCTTTATGCAGAATGGCATTTTTATGTTCTTGTTTAGGAGGTTTGACTTTTCATTTGTCAGTTTGATAAAGTATAAATTCACCAGGAGCCCAAAATACATGAAAAAAGACGCAGCTGCCTATAAATATGAACAAATCTTTCGTCACTCAAAACATTGTACAGCAACTCAACAACAACAATGACAACAACAATAAAAAAAACCCATAAAACAAATAACTTCCAGATGTGTCATACTGGAATGATAAGCAGCAAAAAATTAAAAAATAAACAGTAAAATTACCCCCCAAAAGTCCATAGCTAGCAGTAGTGTCTAGCAAGAATGATTCAGCATAACAACAAATAAACAACAATTATATAAACAACAACAACTCTGAAGTGCAAAAACGTCCAAACAAACTGGCAGCAGTGTGTTTAACAACAATAAAACAATAAACTGATGAAAAAGTTAAATAAAAACGAATCAACAACAAACAAATTTGCCAGGAAGGAAGGATACATAGCAACAACCAAAATAAAATGATGAAAAAATCCATACCAGCAAATAACTAGCATTAGTGTCTGTCAAGAATGATACATGACAAAATTAATACATAAATAAAATGTAGAAAATAAAAATAAATAACGACTAAAGCAGGAACACTGTACAGCATCTATGTCCTCTAACATAAATTAATCTAATTTCAGTACTTTTACGGGATAAAAAACGAGTATAAGCCTCAAGTAGAGAGAAGTAGAAAAGAAATAGAAAGTTTTTACTTTACCCGCCCCCCCAAAAAACAAAACTTTGAACAGGAAAAACAAAACGTAGTAACCTTGAATTATGGATCTCTCTTGCAGAACAGACATATGCAGTAGAAGTTGTGTTGTGTTTATAAAATAAAGGGATAAAAGAGTGATGTGCATTTACGAAAACCCAAAATCAGGCACCTGAGTTGTGAAACCGTCCTCGTTTTTAAGACCTCTGTGTCTTTCTTTTGCCAGCTGTGACAACAAAATCAAATCTGATTCCTAAAAGAACAAAAAAAAACCCTCTTATAATACCGAAGGTGATTTGAGTGACTGCGGGGTGACATGCAAGAGAAGTCATGGACCACATTTGACCTCCCGCTGATTTCTTTGGCGAATGGCACATCTCTGACAGGAAGGGAGGAGGTGGAGGCTGTTATAAAATAAGATAAGATAATCCTTTATTAGTCCCATGTGGGGAAATTCACAATGTTGCAGCAGCTATGAGGTAAAGAATAAGCAGCGAAAGAACAATACAATAGTTAGAAAAATAACTACACATATAAAAATATTAAAATGTTAGATAATAAACAAGATGCTGAGTATGATTTAAAAAAAACAAACAAGTTATCTGAACCTTATGAGGTTTGCTCGGACAGGAGGAGCGGCGTAAAGGGGCGGGGGGGCGGATAGGTGGGCCTCATAACAGTCCCAAGTGCTTTTGCACTAAGGAGGATTAGGCAGCCATATCTACCAGCGATTCTATAAGACGGGGTTAACCCCTGGCTGAACCTGGCCAGACATGTGCTCCGGTGATGGAGCACCGGATTGGGTTTGTTCGGGCGAAGTTAGGTGATGGATGGGGCTTGGAGGTGTGGTGGCGGTGATACTGGCGCAGGTGTGAGCGCGGATGATGGAGGTGAGGACGGCAGCCAAAGGATGGATGCTGCTTCACTGTAAAATCTGACAAGTTGATCTTACTTGCCTTGAAAAAGGCAAGTAAATATGACAGTTATTGTTGTTTTATCATATCTAATGTAAAGTTTACTTAAAATGTAGCTTTATTTACTTCTCGCCCCACAGAGGAAAGCATCGATTTCCTACAGTCGCTGGCACCAAACTGATGCTTTTTTTTGTCTTTTGAGACTGTTTTCAAACTCCTGTGTCCATTTTCAGCTACAGTTATGCCTAAATATTATTCAAACCTTAATTCATTTCATACAAATACGCTATAAAATCTGATTTTACTGAAAATAATCTTGGAAAGTAATTGCCTTGAAAAAGGAAAGTAAATATAACTATTACTCATAATTTATGTTTAATTTATATCTAATTGTTAAGTTTACTTAACTTTAGCTATATTGACTTAATTATGTGAAGTTGACGCAATTTAGAAACAACAAATAAAATACCTTGTTCTGTCTGAGTGTTTGCAACTCAGTAAACAAAGTTAGTCTGACTTAACTTGATCGTGACAAAGAGGATTTCACAAATGATGAATTAAGGAGATCTGCAAGTTCTGTTTTGTAAACATGTTTAAGAAAACGCAAATGTGATTTACTAGTTTGCAACCAGCAAACTTGATGTTGCTAAAACTTCAAAAGATTAATTTAACCAAACTTGTCATTTTTAAGTTGCAACAACTTAAAAAATTAATCACATTAACTAAATTCTAAATAAACATAGCAATTTGATATAAAATAAACATAAATTAAGATTTATAGTTATATGTACTTACAATTTTATTTTTTAAAATACTTTTATTTTTACTTTTATTTATTTAGTTGTGCTACTTCTTATAGAAGCAAAAGAAAAAAAAGCTACTGTACGTCCCTCCCACCTACAGTCCCAACATTTCAAATTACATAAATCAACACACAAACAAAAGAAACAAAAAACACAGTAATTATAAATATGACAATGATATTAATGATACATAATTTCATACATAGTGTACAAATGCTTAAAAGGGTACACTGAAAGATTAAAAAACTGTATAAAAGAATTGCTTTGGTTCAGGGGATTTCCCAGAGTGTGTATATTTCTGTCTTCTCTTTTACTGACATACATTATTTACATTTTTCAAGGCAGTCAGTTCCTAGATTTTTTTATTCCAGTAAAATCAGATTTAACAGTGCTGGATGGGTTTGTGGAAAATGACTTAAAGAGCTGAACCAGGCTGTTATATCACATGAAGCGACTGTTTGTGATCTATGGTTTTGTAATCTTAATGCTGATGGATTTGAAAAAGAAAAAAAAAACATAAACAAACTCCACAATGCTAGAGATATAATTCATGTGGAGAAATACTAAAACCACTTTATTCCTTTAAAATCCTAGAAGTCGTGTCCTCGGTGACCTTAAAGGCAGCCACGGCCCTGTTTACATGGCTATTTTATGACACAACCTCCATAATCTTCAGAATAAAAAGGATGTCACAGAAAATATCAGCAAGACAAAATAGTAGAAAAAAAAACACAATAGAAAAAAAACACTTAACAAAAGAGCATCAGTTTTCACATTTTCTTTTTTCAGTCAAAAAGAAAAAACAGTGTCTACATCAACCTAAACCATGACAAATAGAGTTACATATACATATGACAAATGACAAAATGGTGAAAGTATATTAAAGAACAAATTATTCATTATAAAATAAATAAATGAATAAATAAATAAAGAAAGAACTTAATGAATAATATAAAAAAAATAAGATATTTTCACACAAGAGGTTCCCAGCATACAGTAATATCGCTGTGATCCTGCACCCACATTAGTGTCCTTACAGAGGATAGATACAATGTACATAAAGGCCTCTTTAAGGCAGATTTATCAAAGCATTAAATAAATTAATTAATTTTAAAAAATAATAAAATGTAATAAAATAATGTATAAATTAACAAAATATATATAAAATAGATAATAAAAAAGAATAACAAGAAAAAAACAAATGCAAATTAAATGAAATATTATCTCGAGTCGATATGAAATAAATAATGGTTGCATCAAAACTATAAACGAGACAATATTTTGTTTTGTATGAAAAAAAGAGCATCCGTTTTGAAAGTGGCAGCTGATTTGGGGGTAAATTGTTACAAAGTCTCCTTTCATATTAACACCGGTTGGGTAGACTAATGAAAATCTGTACTGAAGTAAAAGTACAATTACTTCCATAAAAAAATAAATGAACTAAAAGTGAAAAAATAACTGTTTGAGGAACCTACTCAAGTAAAAGTAAGAAAGTACAGTTTTAAAAAAGGATCATGAAAAGTACCTCTTCTCTAAAAAAAAAAACCCCTAAAAAACCCCACTTTTTATTCATGTTAAAAGTTCATGTGTGTTGTTTATATGCATGTCTACACACCCCTGCATACAAAGTCAATGGTCAGCTGACCTCAGAGATTTTAAGCTACTGTGCTGTAAAAATAACCCTGGAAATTTTATAATTAAGTCTATTTAAGCCGTTATTTAGCTTGAGGTAGACAAGCTTTTCGTCAAAGCTTGCTTTGGGAAAATACAGCCCAGTCGCCAGAATAAATGTTGGCATTTTACATTTCTGCAAACCACAATTATGTATTTGAAATATTGCTTTTTTGAATCACCTGAATTACCATCTCATGCGAGCGAAAAAAGTTTTTTTTTACGATAAATGGGAGTTGTTGTTTTTTTAAATTGACATGTTTCCATTAGGCATATTTTATATTCACAATTTCAATTTGAGCAATATGAGTGTTAATGGAAACCCGCTTAGTGTTGTTTCTGGAGTCACTGGTGCATCTGTTTGTTCCATTAACCTGTAAGTTAGAGTTAAACTTGCAGATACAAACGGCTTTTATTATCAAACTCCATCGCTTAACTGTAAATAATTGGCTCTGGTGTCATTAATATAATCTGTAACAGTTTTTGGACAAAAAGGCCGATGTTTGGGTCCATCACACATGATTGAGTAGGTCACCGGTTCCGCCCATTACTCTCTGGTTTCTCCGATAAAGGCGACCACTGGCCCGTCACATACATCGCCATTGTTGCATTACATTACATACAGTTGAGTATCCATTGGTCTGTTACATCCAGTTGAATGGCCGCCTGGTACAGTTGTTTTCATTGTGTGCCGCGGCTCATCACATGCCTGGGATCAGGGGGTCTGAACGGGGTCACCGCGGGAGCAGCGAGCGGCTGGAGGGGTCATAGAAAGTGTGAAAGACTGTCACCAAGTGTCCTTCTTAAAGACTTTACCGTCACAATCCTGCATTTCACTCTGCATTATCGGCATTACACAGCCGGGCGGTAGAGTGCGATGTTTCCGTTAATGCTCTCCGTCGTCGTAGCTTAGGTCAGTTCAGCTTTAATGCATCGCACTAAAGTGATTAAAAACACAGCGATAAATATACCGGAGGGAGAATTATACAAACATCTAAACAAGCATCCTTATTCCAGCTTGGGATCATGTCGAGGCGGAGCTGAGCCGGTTTATTGAATGGACACATATGGATGCCCAGTTGATCTGTACACTGGGTCTTGAGCTGGCTTAACCTTTCTACCTCTAGCCCAGTTTGTGCCGCTCTCCTTGCAGCTGTCTGGGTTCACAGCGCAGGCCTCCCATTGGCTAACCTCTGCCCGACTGGCCTGTGTATTCATGCATGAGAGGCCCGATCATCTCGCCCTGACCTTGAATTTACCCCGCCCTGCACATTTACCCCATCCTCTCATTTTTGATCCCCTATCTTTAGTCTGGTTGGCTTTCGTCTGGCCCACTGACGTCCCATCTCTCTGATTTTGTCGTCCACAGCTGCTTCTTGCACACTTTATTATTTGAACCTTTCAGCAAAAAGGGTTAATTCTTAAAAAAAAAAATTCAAGGAAACAATTATAAAATTGCAAAAAATAGGTAAAAGGTGACCTGGAAATTAAAAAAAATGTAACGCATGAAAAATTAGGAAATGATCACAAGAATAAAACACAATAAAAGAGAGAAAAATGACCAGAAACTGGTGATTGGGTTGATGTATTTTTTTAGGCATTTGTAAAGATGTACGTCTTCAGTAGTAATCAGTCAACAATTAACAAAAACAGGACCATCAGTGTTCAATCAATGGGTCGCAGCCCAAAAATGGGTCACAGGTCCATTCTAAATGGACCGCAAGTGACCCATGAACGTGTCAAATTTGTAAAAAAAACACCACTATATTTTGAAGTACAGTGAATTTCCAGCGCAGAGCTTTTATTTTATTTTTATTCTTGTTTGTCTTCTTAGCCAACGGTTGTTACATTTTGAGAAAAAAACACTGAATATGTGGTAATTTATCTGATGTGTAGACCTTGAGCCAGTGATTAAAGCCCAGTTTACACTGCGTGATTTTGGGCTGTCAGAAAAATTGGTGTGCAAAGTCGGCCTCTTTTCGTCAGCAACAACCGCGTCCACATTCTCCTCCTCTTCTTCAGACTTTTTTTCGTCACACATAAATGCAGCTATAACGAGGGCTCCATTCATGTTTGTTTACGTTTTTCCCTCACCGTAGATGGATGACGCGCTGATGATGTTTTGTTTTTGCGTATTGACGTCGATGGACGTAGGTTGTAGCCTGCGATTCAGCAGGTGATGTAATCGCACATGCATCAAACTTTACGTTGTACCCGAGTTTCCTAGATCCATTGCACAGTGTAGTTTGCACTAAATGTATGTCTGAGGGGGTTTTAGAGGAAATCTGGACCGGTTGGGAACCACTGTGCTTGACCACACAATGACATTCACGCCTAAACTTTCACCAGTCTCGGTTTTGCCACCCTCCCCTCAGTCCTCACCTCCTCACTCGGGCTCCCCCTGCGCCCCGGCCTCGCCCCAGCAGACCAGAGTGCAGTGCGGAGCACAGAGGGCGAGGCCGGGGCAAATGCAGGTCACGTCAGATGCAGATCTCTCTCAGTAATCTCTGCCCCTTCTCTGAACCCTGGATCCCATTAAAAAGGATTTACATCCAATAGTGTAGATGTACCAAAGGCAGCTTTGCCTTCTTCTCCTCTCATGATTTTCCCCTCTAATAAAATCCCTATAAAACACCAGCAAGCTTTTTTTTTTTCCCTTTCTCCCCCGGGAACGGATAGGAGGGCTGTGATGTGAACAGAAGACTGAGCCCCGCCCACAGCGGCGGGGATAAAGGCGAGGGATTGGTTGGGAGTTTCATCTGTAGTGAAAGCTTTTAAAGGGATGTGGGTGTTTGGCAGGCGATGGCGCATGAGTAAAGTACAGAGCGAGAGATTTCAGAGAGGCGGTGTGTGAGCTAACGAGGAAGGAATATAGAAACGGCGACACAGAGATAATTTCTGCTGCTTATCCCGCCCTCCTGTCATCTCCCGCCCTCCCTCCTCCTCCCCTCTTATCTCCATCTCTCCCTCCCTCTGTGCCTCTTTTGGGTCTTTACAGTAAGACCTGCTGGCGTCAGTTATTTATCTCTGAGCTGGTGGATCCTCTCCGATCCCATTATTTGTGTCGTGGTCAGTAGCCGAAACTATGATCTCACTCACCCCAGCTGCCGGTTGAGCCTTTAGAGTGCAGTGATACTGTAGTTATCAGCCTGATTACCTCCACACTATCAACAGCTATTTTTGGCTTATAACCTATGCCACCCAATTAGGCGAGTGCCTCGTCACTCTGGTGTTTTAGAAGATAAACTGGTACCAGCTGCACGAAGGTGCTGAGTTAACACGCTACAGACTAGAAAAGAAACGAGCATCCAGTGCCAGTGCAGGAAATAGTTCCTGTCATGTAGTAAGGCTGAATGTTTTATATCTATAAACACCTTCATCAAGTGTCGCAGCTGCTTTACACTATCAGTATATAACAGTATATAACCAGTTAATTTCAACTCATTCTCATCTCAATGCATTAAATATCGCCACTTGGCCAGTGCTGTTTACATCTGTTTGCTACGTGCTAGCTATCGTCTTGTGTTTGTTGATGTTTTTGGACGGCGTGCCAATTTATGCCTGTTAAATGCAGTGGGCTTTTTTCAAAATACACCCGTTTTCACAGGAAACGTTCATTTTATGCTCACTAGATGCATACATTTCTTTCAATATAAACTTACAACGCCTCTAAAACCTTAAATTAACATCTGCTTCCTTGTGCAATGAATGCAGGTGGATAGGTTTTGAGAAAAACAAAAAAAAAACATAATGGTTTGGCTCAACATTCATACTGGAAGTAAAGCAGGCTCCCTGGTGAAGATCCAGGGTTTGTTGGACCAATCCACTGTCCCTCTCATGCACCCTTTAGGGACTTTCCAGTTTCTTATATTATGTTGTTACTGGCAGTGTTTCTAGCTGATGCTGTCTACTGGTGTATCATACCGCCGCAGCAGGTGCCATCTGGCTGTGTTAAAGGCTGACGCTGTCAGCTGGGGTATCGTACCGCTGTAAAATGTGACTTTTGGCATCAGTGTCTTTCGAAATCACTAACCAAGTGGCGGCATTTGACATGTTCACAATGAAAATGGACTGTTTATTTAACATAACCCCAATCCTTTCCTAAACTGTGCTTTCAAAACAAGCTGATATCAGCCTGTGATGGACTTCTTTATAAGGTCATCTGCTTCAGGCACGCCGCTGCGAGCGTTTATGTAGCCTGCATGCACAGAAACCTGTGTTGGTTCACAAAAAAAAAACTGATTTGCTTTTAAAGAGACAGGAGCTGAAACTAAGCAGAGTGTGAATGCACACGTCCGGTACAGACAATATGAGGAAAACATTTTTTTGAACGTTAAAGAATGTAAACATGTTTTAGTAGAAACCCAAGAACAAGCCTAAAAATGAACATAATGAACATAATACTGTACGTTCCCTGAACCACACTGTAGCTGCCGTTGACATATCATCACCTTTTAAGCAGAGGTGTATTTGTAGTTGATGAAGTTTGTTTAGGTAGATTAGCAGGTTACTGAGGAGGAAGTGGATATATTTTTTGCCATATATATTTTTTATTTTGCATTTCTTTTTTTTCCTTTTTTGAATGTTTTTTTGGGGGTCTTAATTAAAATGAAAAATATTTTTTTAAATTTTTTCCTGCCGTCTTTTCTAAACGATTACACAATGATTTTCATGTGGTATATGTGCAGTTGTGTGTAGATAAAATACATTTTTTTTATCCTCATTCCCACCTAGAAACACTCATCACCACGATCTCTCTCTCTCTCTCCCAAACACACACACACACACACACACACACACACACTGAAACTATTTTTTACTGGCAGGGCTCATTAACATTTTTTGGCAATTCATATTCTATTAAAAAGACATTCAAGAGAAATTTAAACACCTTGTGTGCACACATGACAAAGCTTCTCCAACAGTTTGTGCAGCACAATCCACAGTAAGAGACAAGTTTAAAAAAAAAAAATACAGAACAGCGTCGGTGTGTTGTTAGGTGCAGCAACATTTGTGATTTAGCTGCAGAACCGTTCCCAAGAAGTCAGTGTGATTTTTTTTCGTACCAGTCTGACCCTGATCTAAGAGCAAGCTGAGATAAAACTGAAAGTCACACACGCTCACAGTGTGTTTGATGATCCTTTGAAGTAAAGTTAAGACACAATTCAGAGTCTATCAACCTTAAATTTTTTTCAGATATCAACACAGAATCGTTTTTCTATACTACACCCACACAGCGAAACCAAAAGGTGCACTGACAGAGCGCTGGGTCTTACAGATAAATGGGGTCATGTGAGAGGTTCGCTCACTGTGTGCGTGCGTGTGTGTGTGTGTGTGACTGTCGCATGCTCAGCCCACATGTGACCTCTGTGGATGTGTGTGCGCTCACTCAGTCCTGCTGTGTTTGCATTGAACGGCACCTTCATACATCGTTCCTTTATGCGTTGTTTCTTTGGCTGTTGTGCAACCATAAAAAACGCTTATGAAACTTTTTATCAATCAATCCACCAACCCTTCACAGGCTTACGCATTTCTGCTGTTACAAGAGTTTCCTTTTAAGTCGTCTGCTGTCGTCAATCCCCACTTATCAGGGATTAGATTACTGGGTTTCTACGAAAAATCGCGAAGAGGCTGGTGGCAGTCAGTCGTGTGCATAAATAACTTCAGTGGTGGATAAACTGGTGTTGTGCAAAGGTGAGGATGAGTGGAAAAGAGAGGAGAGATAAACATGTTTGTTGTCTGGTGTAACACACTCATCTGTTCCCCTGATATCTATTGAAACAAACATCTTTTTTGTGATTAATAACTATTAATCAGCTATTTTTTATCAGGCTTTTTTGATGTTTACATTGACTGATTGAAAAATTTAATAATTCTGGTTTTAACAGGAAAAGTTTGTCTCCTGAATAACTAACTACTTCAGGACTGCTTTAGTTCCTTTGCTTTCCACACTTGATCGCTTTAGTTTGAATAATTTGTGCAGTAATGACTATGCATAATACAAGAGAAAAGATGAAAAGAAAGGATTTGAAACTGTGGCAAACTGACGTGCTTTCTTTCAAAGACATGGGAAGAAATGGCCAAGAAATTAGCAAGAAAATAGTAAAATGTACCTGAAAATTTGCAATAAAACAAAACAAAACAAACAAACAAACAAAAAACAACAGGAAAGTAACAAAACAATAAAGGTAATGACCTTAAAACAACTGCTTAAAAATTACAATAAATATGTAAAAAAAATAAATATATATATAATAATGATAATTGTAAATATAGTTCATATAGGACATTTTCCCTAAGTAAAAAAAATCTAACTTAATCCACCAATTTCTTGCAATTTGCAGGAAATGTTCTGCCAAATTCCACGTTTTTAAAAAGAAACAAAAACCAGTTTCAGGGTTCAAAGGTTTAAATGCTTGTGAGAGGCGTCTAACAAGACAAGTCATGTCGATCCAGGTTTCAAAGGGTTAAGCTGTTTATCATAACAAGGCAGTAGCAATATTTCAATTTTTAAATTCTCCTCATAAGACAATAAGTACAAACTATTACCCACCCTGCATGCCACACAGTGGGGGTTAAACTCTGTGGTGAAACTCGGTCAGGATGGTATACATTATTCATGTGTGTGATTCCTCTCAGAGGTGGCTCTCCGTGCAGCGATCTTCTGTGACCCCACCGTGCCCTCCAATCAACATCCCACCCAGCCCTGACTTTTCCACACGCTATACATTAAAGCTATGCTGCACTCCATCAATTAAACACGGCGAGCGAGGACAGGCAGAGTTCACCGAGCTTTTCTACAATCTGCTGCGGGTGGCGTGATGCCTCGTGTGGTGAAACTCTCAAATTTGCTGCCGTGACAGAAGACGACAGTGCACATTATGACTTTTTTGTGTTTTTTAAAATTTTCTTTCCCTCTAGATCCACAAAAGCTTGATTTCTGAGCATATGCACACCTCGGTTCACCATTTTCTCCTATATTTAGACTTCGTATCGTGACTGATAATATTCCCACTCTGCTATAAAGCTTTGATATCACTGCCTGTCCCCATATGTACATTTCCAGCCTGTTAGAGCCTTGTAGTGTAAGCGCAGATAAAGTGCTCGGGCCCAACCGTGATCAAATGTGAGGAGAAACACAACAGAGTTGATCCAATGGCTGGCACCAAGGGATTACAGCATCTCTGCTTGTTCTGCACAGATTTATGCGTGTATCGCCGGTTTGCTGCGAAGGTGTTGCGTGCTCTCCCCGCTCGCAACCGTGAGCTCGCAGAGCATGCTACGAGCAAAGATATGCATCAAGCAGAGGTCACAAAGAAGGCAGCCACACGTGTGTTCAGCCTGTGCAAACTATCAACTTTTGGGCATGTGAAGGGGATAATGTCGGCGTGAGTTCGTGTTAGTTAGTGAAACATCCGTGATCTGCGCACGGTATGATGTTAAAACGAAGGAGAAGGGTGAATAGTTCATGAATCACTTTTAGCAGCAGAAGATTTGTGGTTCAACATAAAGACAGTATAACTTTAAAATGTACAAAACTGGCATAAAAGCAAAGAGATTAAATTACTTTTATGATGTAAAGAACATATAAAACTTCTCGTTTTGAGTCTGATCCATGAAAAAAGCCTTAAAGTTTAGTCATTTCAGCCTGTTTTCATTCCCACGACCTCAGTTTTGCAGCTTTTTCACACCCCCCGGCATGTGATACTGACGCTACAGACACCTTCTAGGTTCAAGCCTCAACGTTTTCTTTATTGTCCCACATGGAAGAAATTTGTTTTGCATGGGTTCACATCAAAACAGAATATATAGGACGCCATCAACAACATATTAGCTCAAATAAATCAGTGGAGCTTGTGAATGGAAATGGAAATTTATACCATACCAGTTTGGCCAAGTTGACTTTAGCATCTTTATACGACGCACTGGGCCTTTAGCTAACTCCAGTGTAAACCCATTCACAGCAATACTTGATGCAACTGACAACACAGGATGAGAATGCAATGTTTATTTCTGATTTAACTCGTTCTTTGCCTGATTCTTCTGTTTCTTCGTGGTCTTTGCAGGTCAAGGTGTGGTTCCAAAACCGCCGGACCAAACAGAAGAAGGACACCACCAAGGATTCAGACAAACGCTCCTCCTCCTCAAACGAGTCGTTGGCCACCTGCAACATCCTGCGTCTTTTGGAGCAGGGCCGCCTCCTGTCGGGCCCCGCCCCGCCACCTAACTCCCTCCTGGGGCCTCCACCACACCCAGCAAACGGCTCCCTGCTGAGCAGCCCGGGCGGAGGCTCCTCCACCTCTCCGGGGATCAGCAGCAGCACTCCTCCAAACTCCCTACCAGGGGGGACTTTCGGGCTGTCGCTGCCTTCGCTGGGTGGCACCCCGCCTTCACCGCGTCTGGGCGTGCCACCGCCGCACTCCCTCTGCTTCTCCATGCCGCTGCTGGGAGGCGCTCATCATGAACTGACGTCTGCTTACGGCTGCGGCTCTTCAGCTTTTGAGCCGTACATGCGGCTGGACAGGAAGGAGGCAGATCTGGGGGGGAAGAAGACAGTTTCTTAAGTAACGTGTCCCTCGTTAGGACGCTAGAGGACTTGTTTTGTGTGAGCGCCTCTCCCCAGTCGTTCACCCCGCCGCCTGTTTGACATTTGAGCTTCAGCAGACGGGGAAAGAAAGCGACCTGGATCATGAGAAATGTGAAAAAAGAAGAAACCAGGCACCATTTTGTGCCACAGCACTGATGAGCACACTGACACAAAATGGTGAAAAAAAAGGACGAGATGTGACGGAGATGTTTAAAAAAAAAAAAAAAAGAAACTTGTGAATTTTTTGCAAAAAATGCCGTGTGTGTATGTTGCGTGAACCCTGACAGACAGATGCTTTTATCACCACTCTCTTCGCAGTGGTTTCAAGTGACTCTTCACTCTTTGTCCAGTGAGTTTGTGTGTGTGGTTTTTCTCTCTATACAGGCCTTCATTTACTGTTCAGGAAAAAAAAAATACTTGACATGGAAAGTTCAGACTGAATCAGTGTCTGAATGAGAAGAGTGGTATTTCAAAGAGAGCAGTTTGTACACATTTCAG
This sequence comes from Plectropomus leopardus, assembly GCF_008729295.1. NCBI lineage: Eukaryota > Metazoa > Chordata > Actinopteri > Perciformes > Serranidae > Plectropomus > Plectropomus leopardus. Next base: position 16,587,109 of record NC_056485.1, on the reverse strand, counting down.
TACATATTCCCGTACAAGTGGCCATGTTTGATTTTAGTTAATGTGCTATCACAATATGGAAGAAACACTTAAAAAAAAGAATCGTAGCATTTTAATATCAGTCTGTTTGGTGTCCAGCAGTAGTTTTGTAAATTCTTTATTTGGTTGTGTTTGTGTATGAAATAATAATGTGGTAGGATCTGGACAAAATGGTGCAAAAATCACATATCTGGATCCGATAGTTTAATATAAAAGATCAGAGGAGAAGACGCTGGTTAGACTCTGCCAAAGCATTTATGGATTGAGCTTTGGAGGTGTCCTCCAATCACCGAAGCAAGTCAGAGAAACGACCTTTGAGCCCAGATTAACTTCTCAGTATCTGATCCACAGAAGACACTCTTGTTAAATAAGATCCAGGTTTGTTCAGGCCGAAAATAAAAAATCACTTTTCAAGTTAGTGAAAACTCAATCCAGAGATTTCTGTTTCACATCTTGTTTAGAGTTGCAACAATTAGTTGATTTAATCATTAAGTCCAGCGACAGAAAATTAGTTTGCAGCAATTTTGATGATTAATTGACTTTTTTTGTAAAATTTCAAGCTAAAATACCCAAATATTTTCTTCATTATTTATGACAGTAAATCACCAGTCTTTTTTCTTTTTTTTCCCAGACTGAATGATTAATCCAGGATTTAATTGACAGATAAATTGATAATAACCATTAGTTGCAGCACTAGTTGGGATGAGTATGTATAACGTCACAATGAGCTATGACACCTGTAGAATTTGCTTATATTTTACCCAACGTGATCTCACAGAAATATGTAAAATGACCACAACCTCTGAAAACCGCATTACGTGGTGGTGGCATGTGTTATTTTGAAACTACGTGGTAAAGACACTGCTGGGTTTAGGCACCAAAAGTACTTTGTTAGGTTTTAAAAAAAGGTTGTGTTTTTGGTTTAAATAATAACATTTGTTAATAACGGGATGAAAATACGTCATAAAGTGACGTAAGTCCTTCTCAAACATGACCTACTTACATAAAGGGCAACAGTACGTGTACCTAAAAGAAGTCTATGTTGACTTTTAGTTTCTCACAGGACACAAACAGTCTTTCGGGTGAAAGTCTGGTGTTTGTTTGACCAATTCATCACCCTCCCTACTTGGACTTTCTCACCGTTTATACCACTTATGGGGTTGCAACATTAAGTACCACCCATTCAAACTGTCCTCCCCACTAACTCATCAAACACTGGTCCTTGGTCAGTGGCCCTTGGCGTCTGCGCACTGGCACCCTTTAGTGTCAATATGAGATACAGCTATGAACAACTGCCATAGCATAAACAGCAAGAATGTCTACATAGGACTTTCACCCGGGAGACCATTGTCTCTGTCCTGCTAGTGACGTATGTGATGTGACGTTTCATTACGTTAGTGATGAACATACTTATTTTAAACCAACCATGATGTTTTCCTCTAAACCTAATTACATGCTTTTTGTGCCTAAACCCAAGACGTAAATCCATTTCTTTTACCAATGCATGTAACAAGCAGAAATGGTACATTTCCTGTGAAAACTGAAGTTTGTTTGGAAAAAACACATGTATTTAATGAGCGTAAATTGACACACTGTCCCTTAGCATCCCAAAATGACACAAGAGGGTACCTTACGCATGACCAATTGTCTGTATTTGACGAACTGGGTGTGAGAATGAGTTTGCCCATAGCAGGATGTTGTTAAACAGGGAATTTGTGTGTCCACCAAGATACCGACTGACTTTCCACTGGCACTGTTTTCGTGGTGCCAGCAAGTGAATTCAACACAATACGTGCCACTGCCACATAATGCTGTGTTAATAGGTCATTTCTGTGAGAGCAGTTTGGTTTTACCCAACAGTTTTCCTCTTTTTTTAAGTTGTCCATTTTATGGTTTGAAACATCACAACTATCAGAAGTACTGCTTCATCAGGTCATATCCACAATCACAAGAAATCTGATATTTTTACACAGGAACATTTGACTGTGTCCACCTACTTTGGATGCAGCATCAAATGAAAATTTGTCTTTTTAATATTTTATTTTAACTTAAAATTTGTGTTTGCGACATGTTTTCCCTTTTTGATGTGTTACGATGACTTGTGGCTCGCCCTCCTGTTAGATTTCCGTCGTCTTACATGAAAAATTTCCTCTGCTTGCCCCTCGTTGAAAGCACTTTATGTTTGTAGGTTTTTATCTCCTCCCATTATTGAGAACAGACTGAGAAACCTGCAAGCTTTAGTAAGAGTCAGTTTATTTGTCGAAAGGTGTTTTTCAGAATTGAAGCCAGAATATCCCCTCGATTTGAACCTAAATTGACCTCAAAATATAATTTAGATTCATGCACGACACGCTGAACGAGGAAAGAAAAAGAACCAGCTGTCGTACGTTTCCCCTCCATATGAAGCTATTTGTCCAGGCTTCCTTGTCCAAAGAAAATCAAAACTCACCTGCAATGCCCAACAGTTTGCCCTCAATTTGTGTGCGACAGATGAGTTCTCACCTCCTTTCATAACTTCTGTCTTCTACCTGTTTGCTACGTGTCATTTTCAAAATGTGTCTATTCATTTCCAGGTTTCCTCTCAGTGTTAGGTTTGATACGTTTCCCCGCTCCCTTTCTCTCACGCTCGCTGAAGGTGACTCGACATCTTTTTAAAAAGACATTCTCGTGACATCAATTTACAAAGCTGCTCACAAGTAAAGGCCAGGGTAAAGCATGCTTCCAGCTGCAGATAAATGCATGGAAAGGTTCTGACCTCAGCCTATGAAATCCCCCTCCGTCTGACGGCTCACTGGGGCCTTTTTGCACCCGTGTAGCACCGGCTGGTAGCAGCTGATTTGTTGTTGTTGTATTCAGGCCCCGACAGCGTGGCGAAAACCTCTGTCATCCACTCACAGCTCTTTGCAGCAGTGTACCTGTGCTGTTGTTGAACACTGTATTATTTTCTATAAGCACCATCCATAATTCACACGCTGTGGCATCAAATATTAAGCGGAGAGATGGAGCTGAGAGGTCAGGAGGCTTGCTGCTCATGTTAGGCCGGTGTACTCTTTCACAAACCCCCGTTTTCTCTTTTACTCACGAGCGGGTCGTTTCGCTTTGAGGCTAAGTTGTTTTTCCCGCTGTGTCGTTTGCAGAACAGTCTCTGTTCCCTTTTTCTGTGCTGGATTTAAAAAAAAATATTTAGAGCTACACAAGATACACTACAAAAAGAAATTATTTGATTTAACTTAAACATATAAGCATCCAGGCTGCCCTAAATTTGAGAAAACAAGTTGAATTATTACAAAATTACCTCAACTTTTCTTCACAAGTTCAGTCAACTTAAAATATTTATGGGAACTCGGACGCTAACTTTCTTTTCATCAAGGTAGTAGATAACCGAGTTCTAACCCGACTGAAAAAAAATCTTAATTTATCCAAGTTTAAATTTGGTGGCGAGAAATATCCAAAACGTTCTCATCCTCAGTCGTCACAAATTGCCGTCACTTCTGCGTCTACATATTAAGCTTCATGTATCCTTCTGTGTTTGCTGTTTACGTTCTTGGATGGCGCCTCCAACACCAGAATGTCAATAAATACACTTGCTTAAGATCAGGTAACAAAGACACTGATGGTTAGGATTAGGCAAAAAAGACACAAAAAACATCACATTCAGACGGGAAACAAACACAGATCTCCAGGGTGAAAGTCCAGGCCGCATCGGGACTTAATGCCAAATTACAGCAAAAGCGGAGGTATTTGACGACTTTGGAATGAAAACAGGCTGAAATATCAGACCTTTAGAAAACAGATTTTGTGTTTTGGTGGTTACAGAAGAAATCTTATTTATATCTACATAGGGAATGGGTTCTCATCTACAGAGATTGTCTTGTTGCGCCCTGAACAGACAAACCCTGGCTCTAGACCTTTCATGTTTTTGCGTCAGCCATCAAAGTTAACTATGTCGTTGGCAAAACACAGCCTTTTTTTCCTGGATTTTTTTAGATCTCTAAACCTGTTGAAAAAAAAATCTGAATTGATTAAGTTATTTGGAGAGTAATATCAGACCTTTAGAAAGCAGTTTTTGTGATTTGGTTACAAATGACATCTGGTTATATTAACAGAAGGAGCGGATCTAAGAGTATGTTGCACCGGCATGTTTCTACATTGGCCCAGAAAAGACAAACCAAACTCTGGCTGATTGGGACATTTGCATTTTCATTTCAGCCACGGTAGTTTCGACAAGAGGGTAGAGGTTGCTTTGCAGCTGTGTTGTGAGCAAAACAGTTCTCTTCCCTTTTTTTATTGTGTTTTTTTTTTTTTGTTCTTTGTTGTTTAGAGCTGCACAAGATAATAGATAAATAAGCTCTAAACATGCTGAAAAAAACTTAATTGATCCCATTTAGAGTTATTTAAAAGGTATATCAGACCTTTAGAAAACTGATTTTGTGGTTTGGTGGTTACAAAAGAAACTCCACATTTCCCTCGATATTCAGAATCAGCACTTGACTCCACGTTCTGTCACTACACGGTGGTGTTTTGTAATATAAATCTGCAGTTACTGTATTGTACGCTCAGTCGTGACGAGGCTGCCGAGGAGCAGCTATTAGGAGACGGTCAAAGAAGTGAGATGCCACTTCTCTTCAACAGACAGATGCTTTGTAAAGCCTTGCATCAGTTTCACAAAGCCTTTTCTTTTTATTTTATTCTTCCTCAGTTCTTCTTTTACTTCATTTTCAGGCAGTTTCTTCTCTGAGTGGACGTGTTGCTTTTGTTGTGTGCAATCGGTGACATCTTGCACTTGTTTATGTTACCACCATCTCATGGCGCTTGTCGTGAGTTTCTCTGATGGGTAAAGTCATTTGAGATTGTGGAAATGTTCTTTTATTTTGAAAAATGCTTTTTTTTTTTCTTTATGCACAGCCAAGGTCCTGCATAGGCCATAACTTCTTTTCTTTAAGCAGTAAAACTTAATGTCAAGCTAATGGCACCAGCTACTACTTATGATGAACAGACTCTATGTACATAGATATAAATTTATATATGAATATATATAAATGGGTCTTTGCACAAGTTATCTCCATGTCCGCTCCATGTGATTTTAACAGGAAAAACAAAAATGCGACAGAAGATTCAGAAAAAAAAGACTTTATATATGCTTTACAATTCTTTGTCTCATTAACATTTTGCACTTATTTAAAGAGGCTTACTTCTGTTTCTGGGCTGACAGAGCTGTTTTCACGCTCGGCCAAGATATTGTACAATATGTATATGTATTTTTATTCATATGCATATAAATATATGTCTATGTAATTTGCCTCCTGTGTTCTGTTTTCTTCTCCTGCTTCAAGGCCGTGGATGGTTTGTAGAGTGGGCCTACTGTGCACAGACCCAGGGGCCCAAAGTGACAGGGGCCCCATAGGTTTTCACAGGAAGAGACTCACAAAGACCAGAAAGAGATACAAAGGGACTACAAAGTGACAGAAATCACTACAAAGAGATTGAAAATAGTTACAATAGGGGGCAAAAAAACAACGAAGAGACACAAAACAGCCACAAAGAGACGCAAATTAATAGACAAAATGACAAGAAAGAGACACAGAAAAGACAAAAAAATATTTCAGAGACATTTAATGACTACAAAGAGACATTAAATGACCAAGAAAGACAAAACAGTTGCCTCACAGAGACGCATAATAAGAGACACATAATAGCTATAGAAAGGGGGAAAACAACAAAAGACACAAAACAAAAAGACACCAAATTGTCACAGAGACACAAAATGATCACAAAAATAGACAAAACGACAACAAAGAGACATGAAATGACCAAAACAAAACACAAAATACCAAAGAGAGACAAAACATTGGGCCAAAGAGACACATAATGACTACAAATAACTACAAAAGGGGACAAATTAAACACACACAAAAGTGGCAAAACAACCCAAACAAAACAAAAATCACTTTAAAGAGGCACATAATGACCACAAAGGGACACAATATAATCTAAAAAGGTGTAAAACAGTGTCAAAGAAACACAAATCAATCACAAAAAGGGGCAAAATAACCACAAAGAGACACAAAATGATCATGAAACATTAAAAAAATGACTAAAAGGAGAGAAAACTCCACAAAAAGACACATAACAACTTCAAGGAGACGCAAATAAGAGTTAAAAAGATGCAAAATAAAAGTTTGCGTGTCAGCCGGTGGGGCCTTTTCCAGATCTGTGTCCAGGGGCCCACTGTCTCATAATCCATCCATGTTCAAACCCATGAAAACTAAAATCTGACATTCAAGTAGACAGTTTTTTTTTAATTATACTTAAAAAGAAGAAGAAAAAAAGTCTTTGCCACTTGTTTCACAAAAATGAAGTGTGTAATCCTGCTGCTTTTAGTGGACTATTCAGTTTAAATATGAGTTTCTGTTTGCAATCAACAAAATCTACAAACATGACTGACATCTGCATGTCTGAGCTCTCTCTTTTCACGCTGAGGATTCAGGGCGAGCCTTTGCTCACTCGCAGCTTTATTAAAAACCTTGACGTCCTTGTCCTGCTGTCCTCAGTGTAGCAAAAACATAACGACAGTGGACATTTCACCTGCTCAGGTCTCTCTGCGGAGGCCTTTACATAGTTTTTGCACTTTTAATTTTGGTTTGGATTGTGGCTCACAAAGACTGAAGTAGTGTAGTCTTGGGACATTAATTGGATGAAAATATGAGAATATACTTTGCAAATGTGGGATGACTCAGGCCATTCTGCTTAATGTCTGTCATAAATTAATCTAATATTTTCAAGGCAAAAACACATATTTTATTAGAATGAAACATCTGTGGAAGAACAGTGTGTGTTCATGCAGTATTATTGAATGACCAGAGCAAAGTCTGAAATATCTGCAGGGCCAAGAAAAGACTTTTTGGGGTTCTCTACCCCATGTTATTATCCCCACCCCCACATGATAAATAGAAATTTTTAAACAATATCGAAAATACCCAATGCAAGAAATATCCCGGTTCCACTAAATACTTCCAAAATCCTTTTTAAAGAAGCTTTTGCATTTTCAGATCACATCTGAATAAGCAAGAGGTGATTATGTACTTTGATACGTAAGTTTTGCAAAGAACAAGACAACAAAACAGTTTAATTTGTGACTGTAAGAGAGAGAAAGAGTGCAAAGTCGTCTGCATATAATTGTAATTTAAAAATTAAAAAATACCATTTCTAGTCCTACAGTTTATTACCAGTCTTCGGGTACTTGTGCTTTACTTGAGCACAACATTTTTCTACTACTTTATATCCTCAACTTAACTACATTTTATGGGTAAACATTGTACTTTTTACTGTGCTGTATTTATTTGATAACTGGAGTTGTTTTAATGTATTTCTGTTTGGGTTGCAAGACAAATATTAGGATTTTTTTCTGACAGTAAAGCAAAATCAAATCAAATCAAATAAACACCTTTCATAACTGTTTAAACTTTTGAAAATTGAGGTAATTGATGCAAAAAAACAAAAAAATGTGGACAAAAGGCAACAAGCAACTGGGTAAGAAATTCTCCGCAAATTGCAAGAAATAAGTAGATTTAGAAAATTTGGAAAAATATTTTCAAAAAATATTTTGACGCCAATACTTTTGAAAAATAGTAGCACACACAATTCCACAATCTTAAACATCATATAGAGGTCCACGGTTGCTGCAGAGATCCAGAAACAAACACTGGCACTCTCAGGTAATGTGGCCGAATGAAAAGAAATTAATTCTTTTTAGCTACAAAGTCAAAATTAGTGACACTGACACCAATACTTTTGTACTTTTACCATGACTTTAAACTGTGACAAAATATTTCTACACTGTGGTTTTGCAAAATCTGGTTACTTTTTCAACCTTTGCAAAATGGTCTCCACATTTAACGGCCTGCATGACGCAGCACTGATCAGGGTCACATGTTGCCTGGACTGACACAGGAGAGATTCAGCTGTTTGACGCTTCATGTTTTTGTCAAAAAGACAAAACATGGCTAATCTCTAACATTCAAACCAAAATGACTCACATTTTTATCATTTCCTTCCAAAACTATGATGTGTCGAATGAAGAATAACGTGCAAGGAGAGAACAAGTTTATCTAAGATGTAAAGGCAACACACCACATATAGAAATCCCCAGACCTCAGCGAGGGGCACTCCTCCAAGCTGGGACAATTGATCTGCAGGGTGCCAATTATAGTGATTGGCACCTTTATTTGAGCGAGGAAAGGCGAGAGGGCCGGCAGAAAGGAGACCAGATGGGTGGCCTGTTTTAGAGGTGGGGAGGAGGGCAAGGAGGGGACGGACAGGAGGAGCTGCCCGCAGCAGAGGAGGAAACTGTGCTGGTAAACAGCCTCCAGCGAGGAGCAACGGAGCTCCATTAATTGGGATTTTAGTGGTGGTTTTAATTCGTAATCTCTCATCAGTGATCATGTTAATCAATAAAATAAAGATTTAGCTTTCTGCTGTGAGTGTGTGCCCCAAAACAGGGAGAGAAATACCAAGCGGAGAAATACAAAAAACCCTGTGGTCATAGTAAGAACAAAATAATATTAATATTACTAAACTGTTAAAAACACAATGTGTCATTTTATGATATCTGAAGATTTTCTAGAAAGGATTTGATGTGCAGCTATAATTTCACAGACAGTTCTTGGTGAAGGCCATGTAATCTGGTAATTTTATTAGTAAAATATATTAATTGGTATATTTGCAATCTATTATTTACAATTAGTATCTAGTATTTTAGTGGGTGCACTGAAAATGCAAAAAAAGAAAAACATGGAAATATGTCTACAGGCAGGCATAAAATTAACATATATGAAGAATACACTTAATGTGTTGATAATCAATATTAATCAATCAATTAGCAACGAACAGTCAAAAATATATTTTTGTTAAGAAATCCCTTTAAAATTGCTCAAAAAGTCAACACATCAGACTAAACTCTAATAATAATAAATATCATCTAATAACCCACTCAGAACTTGGCCTTTATTTTCCCCGTAATCAGCATCAAATTAAACTTTTATTTCTTGTTTCTTAAC